>NC_134491.1:51697215-51877215 GCF_040206685.1 Ascaphus truei | reverse complement strand
TCAAAGCAAAATAACACTTTGGTTTGAGTATAACAATACTAACCCATTAAAACAACCCTGTCTTGTACACACACACACACACACACACACACACACACACACACACACACACACACACACACACACACACACACACACACACACACACACACACACACACACACACACACACACACACACACACACACACACACATATATTTTGGTAAATGTTATAAATGTGAGGTTGCAAAGTTTGTCATAGTAAAATTAGATTTTAGGAGTATTTACTATGTCTAAAATATAACACCACTCATTATTTCACGTCTTTCAGTATGCAGAGCACTCGGAATTTGAAGGTAGAATCTTGCAGCACAGCACAGATTATCTCAGGATTCAGAGGGGGATAGATATATCTCTGTATCGCCATCCTGTCTACATATACAAAGAAACAATATGCAAGTATGTATCAAAGGGGAAAGAAATCCTATTGACAGCAATAGGGTTTTTTTTTTCTTTGATGCAATCACAGAACAACAAATTGCCCCAAAGGTATCACTTGCCTTGATTCAGGTTCCCCATACACTTCCTTCCGTTTTCAGTGGCAAAGGCCTGCAAATATGTTCCAAATTACCGCACAGATTATAGTCTCAGAGCTACATATTATCAGATATATGTTTTCCAAGTGCTCCCGGAGACCCGGAGTTATATATGTATATTATGTATATAATACATCCTGACTTCTGAGCTTCCCACAGTATGCCTGTCTCAAAGTTCAAACCACAAACCATTTATCTCCTTACAATCCGAAATTAAGGTGGCAATTGTAAAATAAAACACCCTCAAGAATTTGATACACCTCGTTTTATTCATTCATGTGCGATTAAAAATAAAGATATTTATTGTGTATATATTAGATATTATTGTGAATAGACATATAAGTAAATTATAATTCAGGGGGTGATTCCACCTGTTTTTCCTGCATTTTGCGGTCACACTATTTACATTTAGAAACAAGTCGGTTTCACTTCCCTGGCAATTAAAGGATGTTTGTGTTATTTTGGTGCAATGTTTGAAAAGCAATCATACGACTTTGTCCCGGCTCATTTGTAAGTGTGGTTTCCAGCGCAATTCACAGTGAAACAATGATGGGCTTAATACGATACAAGGTGCAATACTGCGTTTCATTCATAAAACATCTAAACACTTTAGCCAATGGATCTCTCGCATGTATTTCCATATTTTTTTGTTTATTGAAATGACCTATAACAAAAATAAATACATTTATATTATATATATATATATACTTAGTTAAGTTATGGTGAGTAAAAAAAAGTGACAAAAAGCCTCCACAACAAAGGGGTGATAATGGTGAAAGGCGGGGTTGCAGACCTGCCTAAGACATGCAAATGAGCATACAATAATATTTCCATTATATATATATATATATATATATATATATATATATATATGTGTGTGTGTGTGTGTGTGTGTGTGTGTGTGCCAAAATAGGTTTCTTCAGAGCAGACATCTTTTTAGGTATAATTCACTACTGTGTAGCAATATACCGACTTTTTAGGATGGTTATATTTAATTTATATCTTTAGAACATATCAAACATTTGGCTTGTGCACATGAAATATGATTTTCTAGGTAACATCTGCAGATCATTTTACTCTATTGAAAATGTCTACAGCAATATCTCAAATGAAATCAGTCTATTAGTGCATGGACACATTCTGAAGAAATTAAACAATCTATTAAATAATTATCTGCAACATATGTTTTTTAAATGCGTGTATTTGATTTAAACATCAGAACGTGGCCTTGGACGCTGCCATAATTACGTATGGGTTTTATTTTGTCTACAATATTTGTGTAGTAACAAAATAAAAAAAAATAAAAACTAAGTAAATAAATACAATATATACCGATGAGTAGTTTCTCTCCGTATGCTTATGTATACATGATATGCTTCTAATGCACAGGTTCTATTTTAACACAATAATAATATTGCTTAGGGCTGTAGTTCTGCAAAAGTAGCTGGTCTATGCAGATCAATTAGAAGGATCTCTAACCAATGGTTATTTTCACAATAAACAGAAGAACTCACAAAGAAAGGAGGATTTTCTTACTATTGTGCATTATTCTTTCTCACAATGACACACACACATATATACTTATATACACAGTATATATTTACAGTATATATATACACACACAGTATATATATGTATATATATATATAAACACATACAACAGCTTATTATGTAGTAGTACTGGTTTGTCGTTCAACCCTATCAGTGCTGGATGAGCCAGCAACTCATTGCAGATCGATGCATCACTGAACTTCTACCAGGAAGAGGTTTAAGGTAAGTGAACATCTTAAATGTCATTATGTTGCCATCTTAGACCAAAATGTAACACTGCGGTGTTTCAGGGACCAGAAAACAGTGAGTATGCATGAGTGACCCCATGGACCTCACAGTATAACCCACTCAGCTCTGGATAGTGGGTCACTGAGTTCAAAGAACCTTCAGCAGTGAATTAGTTAAAATAAATGCATAGAAAGTGCCAACACGGAATGTGTACACACATGGATATTTCCTGCCTTAACCCCTTCAGTGCTCTGCAATGCGTTTCTACCCCTCTCAGGCACTGAAAAGGTTAACCAGAAGAAGAAGGAAAAAAAACGCAATACGGATGACATATCTCTTTTCTGGACATAGTAAGAGAACTTCTCCATGACACTGCATGTGCTGAGCAGGGGATGCGATGGTCATTTGGTACCCAGATTATAGCCCAGAGATAGAATATCAAGTGGACGTTGTCACTGTTTTGAATACATTTAAGTTGCTGGTGTGGGGGAGGGTGTGTGTGTGTGTGTGTGTGGGAGGGGGGGGGGGCATGGGTGTATTTGTGAATAGCTAAACTACCTTGAGGATGTAACAGGGATTTTCTGATGCAAAGTTGGTAAATAAATACATCAATAAAAAGGCTCCAGATACTGTACAAAGAAAACAACTAAAAACAAAAAAGGCCTATTTTATCCCAACAATGTTTAAATCAACCAAAACTGATTAAAAATAAATAACTTATGAGAGTTGAGAATATAACACAGTTATTGCAAATCCAGAGACAAAGCGAGGCCAACTGGAGTCATCAAGGGCCACCAACAGGCCAGGTTTTAAGGACATCCCTGCTTCAGCATAGGTGGCTTAATCAGTGGCTCAGTCGAAGACTGATTGAGCCACCTGTGCTGAAGGAGAGACTGATTGAGCCACCAGACTGTAAGCAGGGACTGATTGAGCCACCTGTGCTGAAGCAGGGATATCCTTAAAACCCGACCTGCTGTGGCCCTTGAGGACTGGAGTTGGCCACCCCCCTCCCCCTGCCATAGGCTATATGAGAAATCCCAGACTTCATTCTCAGCTTCCAGGAAAGAGTTAATTAGATATGTTTGGTGTGACAGGTTTCACACTGTGCTTGGGATCAGCCAAAAAAAAAAAAAAAAGAGAGGAAACAGCAAACAGCTAAATGATTCATTCTACCTGCTTTCCCATGAGCGATCACCTGCTTCAGGGGTCACGGGTAGCAGGTAGCTCTCTCAATCTCCATCTCTGAGAGGATCATTTGTTTAGTGACAGCTGAGTGACAAGAGCTGAAACCCGAGCTGGCAACTCTGCCTGATGCTGGGGATAAAAACCTGGATGTTCCCTCAAACATTTCAGGAAATGAAAGTTGTAACGCGATCCCCTTTGCGCCAACATCTCCCCCAGTCAGCACAAAGGCTCAAAGGAACCAGCTCGGATTAAATTCAGCCTGGAGATGATGGAAGGAAAATGGAGATCAGGCTGAAAGAAAAAAAAGAAAGAGCTGGGGCTGGCAGGCTTTTCCTCAACACTTATTGGAAATGTCTGTCTAAGCAGGGATTTCAAAAGGTCAACGTTTTCACAAGTGCATAAGTGCCTCTACCTAAAAATAACACATTTCTTTGCTAAATAGATGGAACTGACTACAGGTTTGGGAGGTACAAACTTCTGGGCTGCCTCTGCTGACAACATCTCTTACTAGGTCAAGTTAGAATGTGCATGCAATCCATACCCCCCCCCCCCTCCAACCCCCCCCCACCCCCAAAAAAACACCCTCTGCATGAACTGTGTGCTTTCCATTGGTGGTCATTCAATACATTGGTTGTTACTTGGTGCAAATGCCAGACACTTGTCATTGGTCTGTTCCATTTCCCTTTAACCAACATACCTAGGGGGTCCTTTATCAGAGCTGCAAAACTGGGGCGAGAAAACTGCACCAGATTTATGGAGAGAAATACATTCTCGTGGAAACCTAATGGGATTTTCTTGTTGGGTGAATCTGGTGCCCCAGTTTTGCGCCAGGAATCTTTGATAAATGATCCCCCTTAATACTGTAACATGTGGGTTATTTGCTATAGGCTCGCTGCTGCAAACTGGGGCAAAGGAAAAAATCCTATTACTTTTACTGGGATTTACTTTCTTTGATAAATAGTATGCTGGGGGGGAGGTGGGAAGGGGGGAGGGGATTGCACTGATTTTGCTCCAGTTTTGCACCAGGGAGACCCCATGGATCTCATCTTCTACATGAAATCCCACATAACTTAGGCTCATCTTTATCTGAAGGTTTCCATGTTTTCCTGGCTCTGGTGATTGCCTGGACTGGATTTGAGCATTTGTGGTTGTTATATACATTGTATTTGCATGCAGCACTTGGCAACACAGGCATAGGGTTAAGGAATGGATGCCATACTCCTTCTCCTACTGTATCTGGTTGTGCTTGTTTGTCCTTACTTGGTATGTCATTCTGTTTATGTCATTTATATCACTCCGTACTTCCATATGTCGGTGCTTTGCAAGTAAACAATAATATTAAAAATAATACTAGGATAAGCGGCAAAAAATAAACTTGGGATGTCACAGAGTTGAATACGTTACAATCCGAGTATTTGTAGCTGTGAAAGAGACCAAAAGGATGATTGTTACACTTCATCCATTAAAACAGTGGCATGTATTCTTCCTATTAATGACATTTCATACATTCTAGCATTAATATAAAGATTCATTTAATTAATACTAATATCAAATTGGGTATCACCTCATTGGTAAAGTGTATTGATGAATTCTGTGCAATAAGTATAACCCACTGAATGCTGGGACCTTAATGTTATTTGGGATACATCGATGGCGTCCTTAGGGGCGTAATGTCCGAGCTGGGTTATTGTTCAGTGTAACCAGCCTTGAACAAACAGTATGAATCTTTGTTAGACCAAGAAACATCACACAACACCCAATTGGTAACAAAAGGCAAGACAGACATCATTGGGGACATCAATCTATAAAAACAAAACAAAAAGGCAACTGCAGAGTGACACACTTCCTCTCACACACAAAGGGGGGTTCCTAGAACTGCTGATGTTCACCTCAAGGACAGGAGCACAAGCAATAGCCTGGTTTACTGATTCTGGAGGTTACTGCAGCCATTTGAACACACCCAATTAACCTCTATGTTTGCACTTTAATAAACACTGTTTCAGAGGCCTGGGTAACCTGCACTCAGGGGCAACCTATGATTTTTCTGTGTGGTGAAGGATTTTATATGTTCTTTTCAATAATAACCTGATTATGTGCAGTTTGCAACCTAACACCAGCTGCACTATAACAAGACACAAGATAACAGCAGTGTTGTCCTTGAGTGGGTTGCTGGGTTCTTACTTCCTTGCACCAGGCTTTGGCTGAATGCTGGTGTAAGTGCAGGGAAATGTATGTTTAATAAGGATCGGAAGATACAAAGTGAGGCCCCATATGTGTCTTTGTATCAAGGCACAACACGGGAAGCCATTTTTGCTTAGTAGTGTTCTGCCACAAGGCCCCCGCAGTGCTGCCAGCCACCTTGCAGTCCATTCAAGTCAATGGCCTGTAAGGAGGTTTCCAGTGCTGGAAGGTGAGTATTCGACCATCAATTGACAGTAACAGTATCTTTCCAACCAGTATTTCTTCATAATTTTCTTTCATACATGTATTTTAAGGTCTTTTTTCCTGCTCCGCATTTATATCTTATTTGGCTACTAGCTGTGGGGGTCAACCTTGAGTGGACAGATGTATTATTTGTGTGCTCATTTGCATGTATGTATATGCGGTTCTAATCTGATGATAGGCTTTACTTGACTGAAACTGACTTCGACAACCTGTGTGAGATATGTTGATATGTTTCAACTTTGTTTTGTATTTAATGTACATTTTATGGTATTCAGTGTATACGTTTCTAATCAGTAAACTTGATTTCACACATTTTTAACCATCTATGGCAGTGTTTTTCAACCAGTGTTCCTAGGAACCCTTGGGTTTCCCGGACATCCCTAAAGGGATCCCTGCAATGTTCTGGTCATTTTAAAATTGTACCAAATACAGAAGAATTAACAATGCATCTGATCTCAGAGGCGCTATTAGAGAGGGTTGGGGTTCCTTACAATGCATCTGATCTCAGACGCGCTATTAGAGAGGGTCGGGGTTCCTTACAATGCATCTGATCTCAGACGCGCTATTAGAGAGAGTTGGGATTCCTTACAATGCATCTGATCTCAGACACGCTATTAGAGAGGGTTGGGGTTCCTTACAATGCATCTGATCTCAGACACGATATTAGAGAGGGTTGGGGTTCCTTACAATGCATCTGATCTCAGACACGCTATTAGAGAGGGGCGGGGTTCCTTACAATGCATCTGATCTCAGACACGCTATTAGAGAGAGTTGGGATTCCTTACAATGCATCTGATCTCAGACGCGCTATTAGAGAGGGTTGGGGTTCCTTACAATGCATCTGATCTCAGACACGCTATTAGAGAGGGTTGGGGTTCCTTACAATGCATCTGATCTCAGACACGCTATTAGAGAGGGTTGGGGTTCCTTACAATGCATCTAATCTCAGACGCGCTATTAGAGAGGGTTGGGGTTCCTCAGAATTTCACATAGGTTCACATTCGTCCTTAACCAAAAAAAAAAAGTTGGAAACCACTGATCTATGGTACCTATAAACAGAGGAACAAAGTAGCTGGAATCACCATAAATATTTACCTACTTCCCACGTAAAATACTGCACTCTGACTGATTTCACCTATACAGACTCATTCAGTAACAGCCAAAAATACAGTCACTAAATCAAGTGGTAAATGAAGTGAGCAGCAATACACGTCATAGGGCCAGTGTGTAAGTGTTATTAGGTTTTCCATTAACGCTGAACTTGTCTCCCAGTGAGTAACCCAGGGCTAGGCACTTTATCTCTCAGTGACTCAGGTACATAGCCAGGGTCCCTGAGGCAGAGATTCATTGAGCCTGTGTTGTTCTTACATTACTTTGTATATTAGGATGTCAGATGAAGAATTTGCCAAAGGAAATGCTCAATTTTATGATCTTAAAAAAGTGTTCTCTGTTTCCTGAACACAGATTTTGTTACAGCTGGGGCTATTCGTCTTTGTATACTGTGGGAAGAATGCAATTAGATATGTACCCTTTACATATTTAAACATGTTATGAACAAAAATCACTTTAACAGTAGACTTGTAATATGGAACACATTTGTGTAGTAATTCACATGCTACATGCGTTTACCTTAACATGTTAGTTCGATTTACAACAACTAAACACAGTTTAGCAACTGGATTTCAGCCATTGCAGTTTACCATATGGTAGCAGATGAATATTTACAATTCAGTATTTGCAAGCTTTGCATTGAACCCTGCAGTGCTAAATGGGGGAAAATACATAACGATATGAAAATGACAGCACAACGGTGTTTACATTGAGTAAACATATCAATTGACTAAACTACTCTAAAATATACAGTGGTATATGAAGGACCATGTTAAAACACTGCCTGTCATAATGTTTGTGCTGTGACACAATAGTAGAACAAACATTTACAATAACTGTGAACAGGTTTGTTTGATATGGCATTGCAAATGTGATTTAATGTATTAACAATTTGAGTGTGTTAGAAATGTAATTGTAAGTATTGGCCGATGTTAAACATCCTAAATGATCTATTCTTACAAATGTTTTTTATTTGCTATCTTCCGTTGCTCACACACTGGAGTCTATGCACAAAGATCGTACTGTATTAGAATTTTTATTGGGCATCAACATTTTTGTGATAAAAAGTAGAATAAGCCTTTATTAAATGTGCATTGTATGTACGAAGGTTTTATATATATGAGGCGCCGTTCATCGTATTCAGCGTCATGTTCAATACCTGATTGATACAATTTAAATTAAAACCGTATTTGTTATGTATTTATAACTAGCGCTAGTAAATATAAGTTATTAAGGTAACATTATTTATATACCCCATACTGTTAAAAGAATACATTTTGTTAACCTATATAATAAAAACACCCGTGCTAAGTGAAATACATTTTTGGTTGATACATCGTAACTTAATTCTGCGCTAACACTCTTAGCAGACTTTTTATGGTTTATGCCAAGTTGAACATGGCGGACGTATTTGATGCACTTTCACCTTTTTTGGGGCTCACAGATATATATATATATAGATTTGGGTGGTGGGGACAGACGCACCTGAGAGCACACTCACAAAGGAAATGGTTCTTTACAGTAAAGGCAGTTCAAATGTGGAATTCATTACCCATGGAGACTGTGATGGCAGATACAATAGATTTGTTTAAAAAAAAAAGGTTGGACATCTTTTTAGAAAGGAAAGGTTTACAGGGATATACCAAATAAGTATACATGGGAAGGATGTTGATCCAGGGATTAATCCGATTGCCAATTCTTGGAGTCAGGAAGGAATTTATTTTCCCCCTTGTGAGATATCATTGGATGATATGACTCTGGGGTTTTTTATTTGCCTTCCTCTGGATCAATAAGTAAGTATAGATATAGGATAAAGTATATGTTGTCTAAATTGAACGTGCTAGACGTACGTCTTTTTTCAGCCTCATCTAGTATGTAACTATGTAACACTCCTGAAAACTGCTTGTATAGCGGTGGTTTTATACTATTAGAGTGATCATGACTGATACATACTGTCTGTTCAGATGTTACTTTGTCTCTATGAGGGGAATGTAGCTAAGATGGACTCTGAATACTTACAGAGATCCACAGCAATGCATCATATGTATGTAATCACCTTACAGCTTAAATAGGTTTTCTCTGTAAGTGCAAAATATGTGCGCAAGTACTATGCAATTGAAAATATATCTGAGTACTATATTGTGGCCCATGCTTTACCCCTGTTTTACTAAATACAGGGGATCTTTCATGGGTTACATGGTACCTTCTGATTGATCAGTCACTACACTGCTGAATACACTGTAGAGAGATCGTAGGGTGTAAAGTGAGTTTGGAATGACACCATACTGTACGTATCTGCTCTGCTGTGTTAGAGATGTGTGCTGACATAGCTGAATGAATCACTACACCTTATTATGATTAGCCCCCTTGGTAACAACCAGGGACATAAGGATACATTCCCAATACTAAATGGTACCTCTCCCATGATTCAGTGAACACAGAATATGCTACTAATCACCGCTATGACAGGATATTTTACACTATTTGAGACATCCATACTGATCTTTTGGATTCATAAGAGTATTTATCTGCTTACCTTGATACAAACCAAGCGGTTTGTGACAATTGCTCTCAGGGGATATTGTTACAAAATAGATGGTTTCACTATATCTATCTGTATGCTGACAGTGTTTCAATATACCTGTGTATCCCACCACCGGGGATTTGTAACAATCGACACTGCGTGTATAGATGTTGCACTTAATGAGTTTATTTGGTTAATAAAATGTAATTTTTTTGATGTTTTTAGACATTTTCTTGTGACCTCATACTGTAGTTTTTTGGTTCTCAGTCATATCCGACAGATCTCTGATACGTAACCCAGGTGTATTAACACCAATTAAAACCAACATTATTTGAAGACTATCTGTCTGCTTTATTGCAGCGGTGCGCAAACTGGGGGGTGCACCCCCCCATGGGGGGCGGGAGATTTGTCTGGGGGGGGGCACGGGTGGTTGCAGAGGTTCCGGCACTCTCCCCCAGGCATTTAATTTAATGCCTGGGGATGCGTGTGAACCCCCTGCAACAAGGAAAGTTACCTGGAATCAGACGCATCTCCATGACAACGCAGCGTAAAATGACATCATTTGATGCATCTGGAAAGTAGGAGACGGGGCGCGAGACCGGGGGAGGCCTGGGGGGGGGGGGGGGCGCAGCTTCAAAAGTTTTCACTCCCCTGCTTTATTGCATTAGGATTTTTTTGGCTGAGTGCAGATATGGGGAATCTTTTTTGATCCCCCTTGGATCACCGTGTAAATATAAGTATTCCATTACCCCGTGCACCCCATAGATCTAGATACTTCATTGTTACCTGTTTATTAAGGATGAGCGGTTAGTATTTTTCTGTGTTTAAGGAAGGTAAAGTATGAATTATAACCTGTAAAAACAGTATTAAAATGCGACAGCTGTTTTTTTTTTATAGGGGGAGGAGGATATAGTGGGATACAGCAGATATTATGCTATAGCAGGAGTGCTCAACTCCAGTCCTCAAGATCTCCCCCCCCCCCCCAACAGGACAGGTTTTCAGGATATCACAGCTTCAGCACAGGTGGCTCTTATTGTGCTGAAGCAGGGACTGACTGAGCCACCTGTGCTGAAGCTTGGACTGATTTAGCCACCTGCACTGAAGCAGGGACTGATTGAGCCACCTGTGCTGAAGCAGGGACTGGCTGATCCACCTGTGCTGATGCAGGGATATCCTAAAACTCGGACCTGTTGGGGGGCTTGAGAACCCCTGTGCTATAGTATTTAATTTGTTTACATCTACATGTTAGGTCCCACATAGATTATGGGTATTGTCATGAAAAAGACGTCAAAAAAGTAATTTAGAATATATGTGTTGTAACATTAAACCACCACATCTGGCGTGTGTGAAATCCTATAGACTGCCGAAGAAACTTGCATTGAATGTATGAAACCTACAAAAACAAAAAAAAGCTATATTTTACGCAGATGCTAAAACATAGAAGATTAAGTAATTGATGGACAACTCAGCATAATATTCTCTACTTGGTATGATTTGTATGTTTCCAGGGCTGGTATCAATTCATATGTTTGCATCACCTTGCTGCGATGACACATTTAAATATAACATATTATACAAAAATGTATAAAACAAGAAACATGTTTTAGCACTGAAGAGGCCAGCATTGTATAAGGACTGCAACCTATATCCCCGCCATTAAAACATTTAGCGTAAAACGGCAGACCAAGCAATATCCTACGTGTTCTTTTAAAAATAAATAAGTTCTGTATTATGAGAAAAATTGTAGCATTTTTTTTAAACAACTCTGAATTACATTTTTAATGTACTATAATATAACAAGCATTTTTTGTTTTTATAGCAACCATTTACAAAGTCACACCCCCTTCCTCTTCTGAAACAGACTGGCACACCCCTTTTTGAGCCCTGCCCTCTCTCTAGCAGTGCACCAATTGTATCTAGTGACTGCCTGGTCACATGAACTTCCCCACAGAACTTTGCATCTTTGGTCCTCTTCTGCTGCAGGCAGCCATTTAGTGAACCCGAGAGCCGAATCTTTGCCGATCGATCACAGGAGAACGGATTGATCGGCAACTTAGCTAATTACTTATCATTGTGTGGATTGTATTGATACACATATTAAAGAGAGAAAAAAAATGGCAGCTTGGACGGCAAGCACAAAAATTTCCCATGGCGTTGCCATGGAAACATGACATCATGACGTCAAGTTTTGCCGCCCCAAAATGTCGCTGCCCTAGGCCTGCGCCTAACGGGCCTGATGAGAAATCTGACACTGACAATGTGTGCACAGTGCACATATATTAACACATGATACGTTATTGCGGCTTTCCCCAACTTTGGACCTATGAGGTTAAAACCTGACCTGTTGGTGGCCCTTGAGGACAGATGACTGGAGTTGCCCAGCGCTGCTCTAGGTTAAGTAAAGGAAGGGGGATAGTTTCTAGTGTATGAATGTGCAGGACTGTTCAGCCCTGAACCTGCAGTGAATTTCTTTCCCTTGGTGTCCAGTGACAGGTATCATGGTACAAGCTCAAGTAGAAACAAGTAGGATTTCAGCACAGGCTTCTTTACAGGAGTTCTTAAGAACGGCGAAGGTGTAAAGGTCCAAGGAAGGGGGGAGGGGAGAGAAGAACACAATTGATGAGTCATGTATTCTATTCAGAAATGAAAGAGTGAGTAGAGAAGCACTGAGCTTCCTACAAGGGAATATTTCCTATGAACAAGTAGCAGATCATTATATATATATATATATATATATTTTTTTTTTTTTAATTAACTAATTTGTTAGGTACACCATCAATTTACATTAATACCTTTCAAGAGAGAAGGAAGCAGATTGGCATGCCCCCTCCCCCTCCTCCTTACCTGTCCGGCTTCTTTTGACGTCCCGACGTCGCCTTGCCATGGCAAAGCGACGTCATTTGACCACGCGGCATAATTTGCCGCCTCGTTATCATGGCGAGGCGTCCCTAGAAGCCGCCGGAGACCAGGTAAGGGAAGTTTGCAGGGGTCTTGGGGAAGAGCACCCCCCAGTTTGGGCACCCCTGATATACGAGATTCATGGGTGGGATATCCGGAGTTCCCCACGTGAATGGCAAGGCACTGCTAGCTGCTATTTTTATTTGTGTAATGAGACTGTTGTCTCGCTTATTCCCATTTTGAATTGGAAGGCGTAAGAGGTCAACAGCGGGATCTGGAGAAATAGAAAACCCAAATAACCCAGAAATCATAATGAAAATGCCCCAGAATTGAGAGATGAATGGACAGGACTAACACGTATTTTTTTTCCAGCATAAGGGCGAGATGTCTGGGTTAAATAGTCATGAATATGTAGTCACCTATATATAACTTTGTAAAAGTTTTCTTTTAACTTTTGGTCCAGATCATAATATTTTTTTAAAACAACTTTGGTAAATAGTGCTACAATCTGTGTTCTTTTATCAATTTCCTTCCTTTCCATTCTCCCTATGTTTATAGTTCTGGAATTTTTAGGATACAGTAAGTATTAATAATAATAACTTTATTTCATACTAGCTGAGAGACCCGGCGTTGCCTGGGATTAAAATTTCGCGCTCCCTCCTCTCTCCCTGTCTCTTTCTCCGCTCCCCCTGTCTCTTTCTCCGCTCCCCCTGTCTCTTTCTCCGCTCCCCCTCTCTCTTTCTCCGCTCCCCCTCTCTCTTTCTCCGCTCCCCCTCTCTCTTTCTCCGCTCACTCTCTCTTTCTCCGCTCCCCCTCTTTCTCCGCTCCCCCTCTCTCTTTCTCCGCTCCCCCTCTCTCTTTCTCCGCTCCCCCTCTCTCTGCTCCCCCTCTCTCTGCTCCCCTCCAATAATTGTTTGGTGGGGGGGTGAATCTTGGGTGGGGGGGGGTGAATCTTGGGTGGGGGGGGATGAATCTTGGGGGGGTGAATCTTTGAATCATAGGTGGGTGGGTGAATCGTGGGGGGGTGAGTCTTGGGGGGTGGTTGGGGTGGGCCACCCAAGATTCGGGATGGACATTCTGTATTGACGGAGTGGAAGCCGCACTTCCCCCTCGCCGCGCCCTGCAGGACATCTGTCAGCCCTCCTCCAGAAGCCTCTGCAGGTGGATGGGGATAAACGCCACCAGCTCCAGCGCCTCAGCCAGCTCTCGCACTTTCATGTGCTGGCTGCAGCCGGGCACCGTGAAGATCTCCCCGCTCTCCCGCAGCAGCACCCGCACCCGGTACCGGCCCTCGCAGCAGCCGGAGGAGCGGGCCTTCAGCAGGTGTGAGGACCAGCCGGGGAATGGCGTTTGAATCGGGGAACAGCATGGCAAATCCGCAATGACTATGCACCAGAACCACCCGGGCTAGGCCGCACTGTGTACATCCTCCGGGGAGACGCGTCGCTAGGTAACGGGAGCATTGTGCGCGCAATGAGCTGCGGGTGAGGGGGGTGATGGGGGGGGGGAACCGTCGGGGAGGTGAGCTGCGGGTGAGGGGGGGGGGGAGCCGGCGGTCCGGGCCGCTGGGTGCGTGTGTGTGGCAGTTGGGTGAGGCCGAGGGGGAAGGTGAGCTGCGAGTGAGGAGAAGAGAGGGGCAGTTGGGTGATGTCATAGAGCCACGCAGGCCAATGAGAGGCGTGCGGGGCGGGGCAGGGATACGGACCAATCTGATTGGCCAGAGGCTGAGTGACAGACCCACGGACCAATCAGATTCACCACATCTACTATCAACCCCACAAATTTCAAATTTAAATATTAAGATAGTGATTGTCTCCCAATGGGCTCAAAGCGCGCCACAATTACAGTACAGCGCATGGTACGCAGCACATAGGAATGTTAGACACAGCCCCTGCCCCGTAGAATTTACAATCTGTGTTTTTGGTGCCTGAAGCACAGGGAGATAAAGTGACTTGCCCAAGGTCACAAGGCACTGACACAGAGAATTGAACCAGAATCCCCTGCTTACCCTGCCATTGTTTTTCAGAGTCAGTGTCTTTACTCACTGAGCCACTCCTTCGCCCCTTTATAATCATATTGCCCCAGAGTGTATAATTTTCATAATTCACGGTCTGCTGTTCAAGACGTTATTTTTTTTCTACCAATAAAACTTGAAAATTGTGTGAAGAAGTTGTAATGTTTGACTTTTAAATATTATTTTGGAGACATGTGTAGATGCAGCTGGACTTTTCATTGGGGAGAACAAGGATAATATTCAAGGATAATATCACGAGCAAAATAGTGGGCACTGGTAGAGAATAAACCTTAAGAATTAGATTTCATGATGCTTACACAACTCGTGTGCATTATAGTATTAAATGTTATACAATACAGCTCTTATTGATACCCTAATTACTTTTCTGGCAGAAGATCGTTTTCATAGTGGGGAGATTGACATACTGTACTGGAGAGAGATTTCTCTGTAACAGTTAGGAGAGGGATTTGGGGCATTAGGAAAGGGCACACGAGGTGAGAAGCTGTAATTAGTGGCAATACCTAATAATGCATTTTGGGTCTCTGTTCGCTAACAAAATACGTTTTACATCCAGACCACTATTGCATTATAATATTATGCAGTGCCCCACAAAGACTCAGTGACTAAAGTCAAATAGACATTTAAAGTCATTTTTAATGATGCAGATATAATGCACAACGTTTTGGGGGACATCCCTTCTTCAGGTGAAACACGGGCACATGAACCTGAAGAAGGGATGTCCCCCGAAACGTTCTGCATTATGTCTGCATAGTTAAAAAGACTTTACATGTCTATTTGACTTTAGTCACAGCGTTTGTGAGTGCCACTGCACACTATTCTCTATTAAAGCAATTTCTACCGGGATCCTCGCTTTCCTGCTAGAGCACCAACCGTCATTTTGAAAGGAGTGGAGTGCGCCCACCATCTTTGGATCCTTTGCACTGCTGCATTGTATCGCAGCAGCGTGTCATTATTCAGCTATCCCGGCTTGAAAATCACAACTTACTCGGTAATGGTGAATTTAGCCTACGAAAAAGGCTGTCTCTCTTTTAATTACTTATATGTATAAGGAATGAAAGGGGAAAAAAAGGGGGGGGAGGGAGGTTGTTAGGTTTGCTGATAATATCAATGAAACCTGCAGGCCTCACACAGCCCACTCAGCGTGCAGCTCCTGTTTCGTGCTTTCCTTCTGCTTTCAACTAATCTCCACTTCTCTCTAAACAGGATATATACCCCTGAAAGAGCGACGTTTCAGTCGCTTATTGTTAGCTGGTATTCTGTGGGAGAGAATGTGCAGATCCCATCTGAGCCTCAGGGTAGCAGAGGCAGAGAGGTTTCACAGAGTTCTGACCAGACACTTATTGTTTGTTGAGGCCTAAAAAGTCTTGGCAGCTAGTTCCTCAGCTCTTCCACTGCAATGTATGGCCGGCCCCTCTGGTAACGAAAGGGTTAACTGGATTAAACACATGTAAATAATAGTGGGAGATGTATGAAGAAAAAGTTTAGTTTTTGACGCACTGCACTATTTTAACTCCCGAATGTCAGAAAGGTGGTAATAAACTTTCTTACTTGAAATTGAAATTACGCTAAATTAGGGCAACAGAATATACCGGATACCAGCTCAGACCTGGCCATCATGGTTTTTGGCATAAAGAAAAGAGAAACAAATGAATGTTTAGAGATGCCGAATGTGATACATCTCATTGTAATATGTGCACTTTGTAACTCCCATTAATACTCCCTATTTTGCGGGCAAATGCTGGAATAAAGTATCTGGATACCTTGGAACAGGTGAAGAAAATACCTCTATTTGTGGCAGTTTTGCTCTAACATCGCCTTATTACGTCCCTCCAAAATATAGCGACACAAATGTACAAAAGGGCTAGTTTTGCCACTAGAGAATTCTTGAAATGAGCTGCACATACAGGCCTGAAGGAGCAGCTCGGTGTTAATATAACGAACGCTGAAGCAGGGGAATGCTTGTGACCGTGCGCCAGTCACTGAACCTTCATGGGCCCCCGGCACCAACAATACATTAGTTTTTGGCAATAAATATATACTCAAGTTAAGGTTTAGAGTGCAGTAAAGTGGGGACTTCACTCAATACTCTTTGAGATCTCGTTGCTACCAACAATACATTGTCAGCTCTATGGTGAAAGGATTACTTGTGCATGCAAATTTCTATGTACAGCGCTGTGTAGACTGTCAGTTCTATATACACTACAATATTATTATAACTGATACCAATGAACTTTTAGCTCCGTGTAAAAAGGCACTTTCTCTGCTCAATGCTTATTTTGGATGTATTTGGGGACTGAATGTATACGTGCAGGTTTTGCTGCATTTGGAAGCTGTGAATGGAAAGTCTTTGTAGATACAAATGGTGAGAATGAGGACTATAGTGCCATCACCGCTTGCATAGGGTACAGCCACATTGAAATTACGCTAAATTAGGGCAACAGAATATATTACAACTAGAAGTATATTGACGTTTATCTGGATAAAAGGTCTAGACCTGTTCACTCTGTATGACCCCTGCAATTCCTGAAACAAAATCCCTGCAATTAGGCCTGGGACAAAGGGAAGCAAACAGCACTGAGACGCGCTCCTGCTCTGCCTCGCCTGCTCCAAAATGCTGCTTTTTCCTGTCCTTGCAGGCGAGGCAGTGAGCGCGCTCAGGGGGCGGGGCAGGGCGCGGGCGGAGCAGAGGCGGAGCGGAGGTGTGCCAGGAGGCGGAGCGGGAGACGAGGCTAGTCCCTCGCTCCCATTGCGTGGAGTTTCTGCGGAGGGAGAAACTATAGGCGCGCTGATGACAGATGCAGGGGCTTTGTGCATCTGCTCAGCGTGGCTCAGCCCGCCTCAGCGAGCTTAAAACTCACTATGTCCCAGGCCTTAGGGGCTATTCTAGTAGCTTCGATAAGTAACTAATTGAGAATTTTGGACACTTCTGGAACGAGTTGGCATATTGTATGTAGCTATTCAGAAAGCTCGGATGACACGCCAAACTCGCTCCAGAACTGCTTCTTCCTGATCTGTAGTGCTCCCGCTCAGACAAACCGTGCTGGAGCTCAAACACTCAAACTCGCATTTCTGGAAGTATCGAGCAATTCTAGTAGCTCTGAGATTCACATTGCGGCTGCAACGCACAAGCAACTCGCAGGTTCTCATCTGGCAGGTTCTCATCTGGCTACCTCAAGGGCGGCAAGAGGGGATCCGCGATGCGACAGAAGAAAAATGTATTTTTAATGCATCGGATTGAAGCCGGGGGTCTCCAGAGCTGCCCAGCAGTAATACCAGCTACAGAGACCCCTGTTACAATACTGTGCTATCAAAGCTTAAATTAAAACTGTGCGATTGCCTGTAAGAGCAGTGCAGGGGGATGCAGCATCTCTCTGAGCAGGGAGATCGCCTGTAAGAGCAGTGCAGGGGGATGCAGCATCTCTCTGAGCAGGGAGATCGCCTGTAAGAGCGGTGCAGGGAGATGCAGCATCTCTCTGAGCAGGGAGATCGCCTGTAAGAGCGGTGCAGGGAGATGCAGCATCTCTCTGAGCAGGGAGATCGCCTGTAAGAGCGGTGCAGGGAGATGCAGTTCTCTCTGAGCAGGGAGATCGCCTGTAAGAGCGGTGCAGGGAGATGCAGCATCTCTCTGAGCAGGGAGATCGCCTGTAAGAGCAGTGCAGGGAGATGCAGCTCTCTCTGAGCAGGGAGATCGCCTGTAAGAGCTGTGCAGGGAGATGCAGCATCTCTCTGAGCAGGGAGATCGCCTGTAAGAGCGGTGCAGGGGGATGCAGCATCTCTCTGAGCAGGGAGATCGCCTGTAAGAGCGGTGCAGGGAGATGCAGCTCTCTCTGAGCAGGGAGATCGCCTGTAAGAGCGGTGCAGGGAGATGCAGCTCTCTCTGAGCAGGGAGATCACCTGTAAGAGCGGTGCAGGGAGATGCAGCTTCTCTCTGAGCAGGGAGATCGCCCGTAAGAGCGGTTTAGGGAGATGCAGCTTCTCTCTGTGCAGGGAGATCGCCTGTAAGAGCTGTGCAGGGAGATGCAGCTCTCTCTGAGCAGGGAGATCGCCTGTAGGAGCAATGCAGGGAGATGCAGCATCTCTATGTGCAGGGAGATCATCTGTAAGAGCTGTGCAGGGGGATCGCGGCGGTAGAACTTAGAAAGAGGCTGAGATAAGGACACTTGGCATTTTCCTACCTCACGGTTTCTGACTTGCGATAACTCTTTCTGAATTCCGTGATAACACAAATGTCAGACCGTGAGGTAGAACCATGCCAGACCGTGAGGTAGGACCATGCCAGACCGTGAGGTAGGACCATGCCAGACCGTGAGGTAGGACCATGCCAGACCGTGAGGTAGGACCATGCCAGACCGTGAGGTAGGACCATGCCAGACCGTGAGGTAGGACCATGCAGACCGTGAGGTAGGACCATGCCAGACCGTGAGGTAGGACCATGCAGACCGTGAGGTAGGACCATGCCAGACCGTGAGGTAGGACCATGCAGACCGTGAGGTAGGACCATGCCAGACCGTGAGGTAGGACCATGCCAGACCGTGAGGTAGGACCATGCCAGACCATGAGGTAGGACCATGCCAGACCGTGAGGTAGGACCATGCAGACCGTGAGGTAGGACCATGCCAGACCGTGAGGAAGGACCATGCCAGACCATGAGGTAGGACCATGCCAGACCGTGAGGAAGGACCATGCCAGACCGTGAGGTAGGACCATGCCAGACCGTGAGGTAGGACTATCCCAGACCGTGAGGTAGGACCATGCAGACCGTGAGGTAGGACCATGCCAGACCGTGAGGAAGGACCATGCCAGACCTTGAGGTAGGACCATGCCAGACCATGAGGTAGGACCATGCAGACCGTGAGGTAGGACCATGCCAGACCGTGAGGAAGGACCATGCCAGACCGTGAGGAAGGACCATGCCAGACCGTGAGGTAGGACCATGCCAGACCGTGAGGTAGGACCATGCCAGACCGTGAGGAAGGACCATGCCAGACCGTGAGGTAGGACCATGCCAGACCGTGAGGTAGGACCATGCCAAACCACTCGATTTGGCAATGATTTCGTCAAAGATACTAGAATAAGCCCCTTCGAACAATAACTGCGATGAACTGAAATGAATAGCAGAGGTTTTGTTCTAGAATAGTTTCCAAAATCCCGAACCAAAACATTTCAAATGCATTCATTAGGAAACAGCTTTCAAATCAACCCCTTGTACAAATCAGCATGTTGGGAATGTTCCAGTAACGCGATTCCGGCACTGTTTTGCTTTACTGTCGGCACCGTGGTGTATTTAATGATGTTATTCATTTTGTGTGTGAATATTGGCAGGTCAGTGGCAGGAAATGAAGGTAAATGGGGTTGAGTTCTGCTTGAGATTTCTGAGCTCTCTCCCATGTTACCTCAATGTAACACTTACCGCCGGCCATAGTCAGACCGGTTCTCATTCTGCTCTCTGCAGTACGTAAAATAACCGTCTCGATTGAAAATACCGGAATAAAGTGGTATTAGAAGGCACGCTGTGCCACCTGTATCTGGTTCTGCTGTATAAGTGTGCATTGGGAACGATTTATTTATTATCTATCGTTATCATTCATCCCTTCTGCAAAATTGGTGCAAACCCCTACCCGATTTAACAGATAAAAACATTCATGTTGCAGTTCCATTATAATAGCCACTTCCCGCAGGGTGTGTGCACGGCATGCCAGTATCTCTCTCTGTGCACCTGTTTCTATATGCGTGTCTGCTTCTTTAAGTATCGTTTCTTTTCTTTCCAGAGAGAACCAAAGCCCAACTATTAAAAGTATTAAAGCTGCTGTCCGAGCTGCTGTATTTTTATTTTTTTCCATTTAATTTTTTCCCCTTTAATATATTCATCAATACAATCCACACAATGATCAGTATTTAGCTAAGTTGCCGATCGATCCGTTCTCCTGTGATTGATCAGCAAAGATTCGGCTCGGGGGTTCACTAAATGGCTGTCAGTGCAGCAGAAGAGGACCAAAAATGCAAAGTTCTTGGGGAAGATCATGTGACCAGGCAGTCAATAGATACAATTGGTACACTGCTAGAGAGAGGGCGGGGCTCAAAAGGTGGTGTGTTTCAGAAGAGGAAGGGCATATTCCTGTAATGTAACCATTTGTAAATGGTTGCTATAGAAAACAAAAATGCTTGTTACATTATAATACATTAAAAATCTCATTCAGAGTTGTTGTTTTTTTTTTAAAATGCTACAAGTATTTTCTCATAGTAAAGAACTGATTTATTTAAAACAAAACATGTAGCAACAGCTTGGTCTGCAGCTTTAAACTAAGATACGTGTCTCAGTTTAGTGTACAACATATTTACAATAATAACATACACAAAAGCAACAAGTCTTGTCTAGAAGTCACTCCTGACAATCGCTAGTCTTTAAAAATATAAGTTTTCTGACCTTAAGTATCAAATTGGTCGATTAAAATTTGTTTGGTTCCGCTGACGCTTTCCTTGCTATGGGATAATATGGTACCTCTACCCAAACATCTGCTACTGGGCAAGCTTTATCTAATTTAGGGTGAGCAACTTACTTTAGAAAATACTTTTTCATTTCTGAAAGTCACCTGTGTGTGGAAAGTTGTTTTTAAAGCTGTTTCGTTAGTTTTATTTAATTTTGAACTGGTTTGGCCCAATACCTATTCCCAAATGCAATTGTTAACATATCTTTCCAAGAGTCACCAGCAAGATTGGCTTGGTGTTCAGTGAAGGTGTAATCCTCTCTGCCGCATGACAATTATTGCGGTCTTGGATAGAACCACATGATATAATCAGATGAAATTCCATTCTCTTGATGTCACTGCCCTCACTTGATATGGACAGCCAATAAAAAGTGAGAATGAGACAAGAGGCTTCTGGGACAGGAAAAGGCAACCATCGATAATCTCTGTTGTTGTGGCAATTCTTGAAAGTAAAGATATGTAGATCTTTAGAACTTTTGGGGAAAATGTAGGGTGGTAATTAGCCCGTCTTTTATATGGAGTGTTTAGTTCAAAGTTGATTTTGGGAGGCATGCACACCCTTGCTGCCTGGGGGGATTACCAAGCAGTGCAGACCCCTTGGCTTCGAAAGGGATTACAGATGCAAAGAGTAATGGTCAAAATCCTAAACCACCAACCATACTGGGTGACATTGCTAGTGGTGTGTGGGTAAATGACATGAACATTGGGTTAAGGTAAGCAAATAAGTGTCTATGAAAATGTGTGGCTTTGCAAATCACTCATCAGAAAATACAATGCAATTCAAATTGGCTTCCAAGGTGCTTTGCAAAAACTGGTCTCTGTGCTTTTGTAACAAAATTCAAATGGTGCAACCAGAAAGCATGTAAAATATAAATGATCAAATGTATGACATTATATTACTTCCACGTAGTAACAGAGGAGGGAGAGGGAGGAGGGGGATATGATACCTTTTATTGGACCAACAAATAGTTGATATGTTACAAGCTTTCCAACCTCTCAGGGGCCTTCATCAGGTGCATTATATTACTTCTGTGAGCAGGCCACTACTTTAATTGGCAGCAGAAAAACAACTCCTTTGTGTACAACTAATAGGCAATAGATTAAAAAAACACACACACAAGATATTCAGGCACAAAGAAGAATGGCAATTTTCAGAACATGTTAAAGGATATGATTGGACACAAAAGGCCACATTTATTAAACAGAAGTAATTAATATAACTCATTGATTTAGGAAAATAACAAAAATGCACAGGAGTACCACCTACAGTCACATGGGACTTACCTTTAAATGCGACGTTTCTGTATTTTATTGTATATAATTTCATCAAGTGAACTGGAAACGGTATAACTTCTTTCTTCAGGTAAGTGGTATTGATGCCCGCTGTAGTAATAACATTCAACAATATAACATATTTTAAATGCATTGATTGTGAATAATGTGTCATGCTATAGACATTCTTCATATACACTAATTACGAGCCACATTTCCTAAGTGGTGCAATTCCATAAGATATCTTGTGACTCTAAAAGACATCTCACCGTCTCATTGAAGGGAATGAGACATAAGGTGTCATTGGGAATTCTTTTATGGCATAGCCCTGCTTGGCAGACATGGGCTGACTTCTCCATTTTCAGCACCATATGGTAAACAGAAATGGTGGTGAGCTGTTATTTGAACAAATTAACCTGATTAATCCATACGTACATCAAGCACATTCAAGCGTGTAGGCAGTTACAGACCAGAGAGGGGCTGGTTATATTGGCGTCCATGTATCAAGTTTGGGGGGAAATTGATGCAAAGAGGGCAATTTCCATCTTACATCAAAATATAAATGTTCTTTGGTTTTAATTTTCGATAGGCCTACTGGAATTATGTCTGTAGTTTGAAATCTAGGTGTAAAAATCAGATTACAATTGCTTTATTGGATAGTGACTGAACCTGTGCAACTTTATTTTGCAATACACTTTATTTGTGTGTCATTAACCAGTTGTATCTTTCTATATCTAATGTCTCCTTATCTCTGTGTCGTTTATTCATTGTTCTGCTTTTCCTAGAACCCCCTTGCAATGGCCAATCATTTCTAAATCCGCCCCATGATCTCAATATACACCCTGTTCAGTTTATTTTCCTTGCAACAACCACGCTCACTACAGACAATAAATATTTATCTTTTCACTCAGGTGATGCACAAAAAAAAATCACATCAATATTACTCGTTATTAATTTTCATTTGTATTTTATGGGATTTTACGGTCAATTCAACACTTTAAAGGTGTGATCCCACTTTGCAACATATGCTGAACACATGTTTAATTTTCGGATTTAGGAGCTGATTAAATATACTCCGAAGTGGCAGAAAACGGCTATTGACTTAAATGGCAGATTGTTATCCAGAGAGGTTTCTGTCACCTTAGACCTGGCAGATTTTTTGGCACAGAGAGAAGGGGAGTGCGGTGACACATGATGCACAGAATTTGATATATCTTATTATAATATGTGCGTTGGGCGGGTCCTCCTTCTGACTCTCGTATCTCAAGCTGGCAGACACGGCGCAAATACTGAACAATGCCACCTTGATACATCGGTCTGGAACAGTTAGCCGCGGCCGTTTCGCCGTGACCTAGTGACCTCCGGCGTTTAGCTACAAGTGACCTCCCCGCAGGGACACTCAGCCACCAGCTGCGTCGCCACCACGGTCCCTAACCGTACCCCTTACCCTAAAACCCCTTAATCTTAACCCCTAATACTAATGCTACCCCTACCCTAAAAACCTTAACACCTTACCGATCAAACCCCTAAAGTTAACCCCTTACCCTAACCGATCAAACCCCTAAAGTTAACCCCTTACCCTAACCGATCAAACCCCTAAAGTTAACCCCTTACCCTAACCGATCAAACCCCTAAAGTTAACCCCTTACCCTAACCGATCAAACCCCTAAAGTTAACCCCTTACCCTAACCGATCAAACCCCTAAAGTTAAACCCTTACCCTAACCGATCAAACCCCTAGAGTTAAACCCCTGCCCTAATGGCTTAAACCCCTAAAGTTAACCCCCTACACTAAAACGTACCTTATCGTAGAAGCGGCCAGCGGCGGAGTGTCCAGTGGAGGGTCCCTCTGCGGCCACACGGCGGGGACTTGCGGTGACCAAATGTCCTATTCCGTTGATACATTGACGCAAAAAGACGTGAGGTTGCACCAGTTTTGCTTGAGAACTGGCTGCTCAGAAACGATGTGCAGACTTTACAGCGAATCATGTTTACTACAGGGCCGGCCTTCTGTCGGTGCCGTTGGTGCAGTCGCCCCGAGCCCCGCGCTTACAGAGGCCTCGCGCTCTTCCCCACAACTGTTAAACCGATTGCCCGGCGAGAGCGTGGGGCCTCTGTAAGTGCCTCTTACCTTTTATCCGACCTCCCCGCTCCAGCATCTCCTCATCAATGTGACGCCCCGTTGCTATGACAACGGAACGTCGCGACCTCATAGGATGCTGAGATGAGGAGCAGGAGGAGATGCTGGAGCGGGTAAGTGGCCCCGCACTATCCCCCGGCACCGAGCACAGCTAAGTTTCACGCCGGCACTGCATGTAACCATGATAATCAGTAAAGTCAAATAGCGGGGGGAGAGGTAACCCTCAATGTGTTATTTTCCGGTAAAACATCTTATAAATAAATCAATGTGAAAATATTAGTTACATAGTACAGTAGATCAAGAGAGGCCGAATCCGGTCCTCAAGGGCCACCAACAGGTCAGGTTTTCAGGATATCCCTGCTTCTGCACTGGTGGCTCAATCAGTGCTCAGTCAAAGACTAAATCACTGATTGAGCCCCCTGCTGAAGCAGGGATATCCTAAAAACCTGACCTGTTGGTGGCCCTCGAGGACTGGAGTTGGCCACTCCTGTTGTAGATGAAGTTGAAAAAATACCTATGTCCATTGAGTTCAACCTATATTAAATTTAGACGATGAAGATACTCGCCCTATAATTATATTTACTGTATAAACAAACAAAAACTGTGAAATATTATTCAATTATGTCTCATAAGTGGAAAATTAAATTCCTTCCTGACTCCAAGAATTGGCAATCAGATTTCTCCCTGGATCAACATCCTTCCCATGTATACTTATCTGGTATATCCCTGTATACCTTTCCCATCTAAAAAGATGTCCAACCTTTTTTTGAACAAATCTATTGTATCTGCCATCACAGTCTCCATGGGTAATGAATCCCACACTGTAACTGCCCTTACTGTAAAGAACCCTTTCCTTTGTTGCTGGTGAAATCTCCTTTCCTCCTACCTTAAGGGATGGCCCGAGTCCTTTGTACTGCCCTTGGGATGAAGAGTTCTTTAGAAATCTCCTTGTACGGTCCCCGAATATATTTGTAAGTAGTTATCATATCCCCTCTAAGACGCCTCTTTTCTAATGTAAACAAATATAATTTAGCAAGCCTCTCCCCATAAATCAGACCATACATCCCCTTGCTTAATTACAGAGGCTCTGTGAAATAATTCTATGTATTCATATTTCCTCTATTGCCTTTCATTTGAACATAGTGAACACGTACATGTTTGAAAGGATACTGTCTGTTTAATTTCCCAGTCCAAGCAATGGACTAGTTGAAGCTTATGTACAAATCTGTGCAGTTCCCTTTTGGCGTTCTGCATTGAGCAGACTTGACTAAACTGAGCATTTATTTCTGATTTTTGCATGATGCATTTTGTGATAAAATTAACAATTTTGGTAGAAAAACATTGTGCATTGTTTAAAAAGTCATTTTCATCTCTAGTTGTGACTATACAGCCATATCACACACTGCTGACTCAATTCTCAGGTGAACACATAATAAAGTAGAATTATTTTTTTATTGTGAACATTAAATTGTTTTTAACAGAATGTGTGTCTAATCAATCAACATTCTGTGAAACAGGCTCATGCATTAGGAATTACCTCTTGTTATGGACAAAGCTGGCCAGCTGCTTTTTGTTGAAACCTAAAACCTCTGGGATGCTGACAAGTTTTAGAATTATCATATTAGGGCTATTCAAATTAAAATAAAGGACACAAAAACCCTGAGACGCATAAAACCTGCACTGGGCAAAAAACAACAATGTTTTTCGGGATTCAAATGGATAATAGAATCAAATAGACAGGAATACTAAGGCTAGGGTATTTTAATTAATATATTTCATGCAAATCTTGGGACTTCCTTGCTTCACAAGTATTAATCATACATCTGTGCACATAATTAACCTACACAAACACATTTAGGGAAGTAGTCATGTTAATGAAATAAATCACTGTATATGCATGATATAAATATAAGGATATGGCTGACACTATACATCTCTTGCATTGCCGTTGACTCCAAGCAGACGCACTTACCAGAATTCCTTCAGTAGCGGCCCTCCTCCTGCAGCGTTGCGGCGTCATGTGACGTTGTGTTGTCGTGGCAACCCAGCACCATGTGATGTCATGGCAACATGTCGCCATGTCACGTTGCGGTGTCATTTGATGTCAGGTCACCATGACAACGCGATGCTGCCGGAGATGCTGCTCCAGAGAAGGTAAGAGGCACCCCACCCCCTCTCTCTCTCTCTCTTCCTCTCACTCCAACACTCTCTCTAACACCCCCCTCCCCCCAACAGACTTACATTCGAGTGAGGAGCGTTCCTGCGCCGGTCTGGAGACTGCAGACCCTCTCCCCCGGCTCCCTCCCCTGGTCAGGGTGGAAGTTGGATCCCGGCGCAGACAGGAGGAGAGAGAGTATTGCAGGCGGTCAGGGAGCTGGGGACCTGCCTGCCGAAGCTGCAGGGGAGCCGCAACACCGACCCACCCCACCGACCCATCGGGGTAACCCAGATCACCCGATGGGGCAATCCGACAGTCTCAAGCACTTATTCCCAGTATGCGTCATATTATTATGTCACGTGTATTACTGCTGCGACGCGCTATGTGCATGGAAGGCGCTATACAAATAAAGACATACATGTATAAGGAGGAGTCCTATATAATCTGGTGAGGCAAGGAAAGTAACATGTTATGGTATATAAATATATATACTGAAATATGATTGAGAACAAAAAGTTGACAGCTGCATTTCCTCTGGCAGAAGAATGTTAAAGTAAGGATGGGAATGGGATACATTAAATGTGTTGCAAAAACTCCCTCCCGCGTAATATTCGGTGGTGCCACCAGAAGACATTGCTTCTCAAGTAATTGCCTTGTAAGTTCCCTAAAAGCAGGGCCCGAGCTCAGGGAAATTATATGTCAGCTGTTCTGGGCTGAGATGTAGACAGGACAAGCAAGTACAGTAGAAAGAATGCTCCACAGCTGCAAAGGAGAAGACAGCCATACAGGAAGACGTTTGTTAAGCAGGTTGATTAAGGATGCTGGACCATACAGCATGCAACTTGGTCTTGATTACTCGGCATGGTGGTTTACATCCCTAGCCTACAATCTAATGGTGCCTGGGAGCAGTTTAAGTAAGAATGGGACTGGGATACAATAAATGTGTTGCAAATACTCCCTCTAAATATTCAGTGATGCCACCTGAAGATCTTGTTTTTCATGTCATTCCAAGCTCCCTAAAAGCAGGGCTCTGGTTCAGGGATATTTGATGCCAGCTGTTCTGAACTGAGATGTAGACAAAGACCAGCAAATAAAAGTCAAAGGTCTGGTATTCAAACAGGTGCACCCTGCGATGTTCCCTCTAGAATATTAATTGTCCCCAAAAGCGAATGATCAGTTTGATAACTCACACTCCAATGGGCGTGTTCAATGAAAGTTACAGGTTACGGAGCACGCATGTGAAGTGTTCTGGACGCACTCAGAAATATATCCTTGATACTACCATGAATATGCCTTAATAACCAGGAACGAATAATGCCTTGCCTGGCCCTTGGATATGCCAAGACTTTTGTTAATGAGTGACAAAAGTTCCATGCTGCAGTTCAAGTTTACAACAAGCCAAGCCGTTTCCAGGAAAATTCCGATGAGCACCATGTAGCTCCTTCTCCGGTCTCCAAATCAGTGAGGTCCCCTTTTGAGTCTACAGTTACAAGGAAGAGCTCCAGACATCAGTCAACTGGCTCCAAAGAATGACTATTGCTGTTGATCCACCTACCAACCATCATATGTATTTTTATTGCTGACACATTAGCTAAACTTAGGGTTGTAGAAATTAGACACTGGGATTTTCTTAGTAATGCGTCCCAGGACTTCTAGCAGCGACAGGGGCTGCAGATGGGAAGCTTAACCGTTAATGTTCCTCTGTAGCCTGCACAATGCAAGGGACAGCAGAGAAGAATAGAGGCATTAGTAATATATATATATATATATATATATATATTTAGAGAAAAGTAGTCAGGGCACACAATAACAGTAATAATCCAAAAGATTGGAGCGGGCGCTACTGCTTAACTACTAAACTGTACTATGTATGTATGTCTTTATTTATATAGCGCCATTAGTGTACATAGCGCTTCACAGCAGTAATACACGTGACAATCATATAAATAACAAATAATACAAATAACAGATCGTGGGAATAAGTGCTTCAGACATAAAAGTAACATTTCGGATGAGGAGTCCCTGCTCCGGGGAGCTTACAATCTAATTGGTGGGGAGAACGTACGGAGACAGTAGGAGGGCGTTCAGGTAAGTGCGTCTGCAGGGGCCAAGCTTTATCTATCGTGTATAGTAGAAGGGTACAAAAAGCAGGCACACCAAATGGTACAATAAATGTGTCTTTACTAGCTTAACGTTTTCGTTTCCCAATGGAGCCTTTTCCAAGAGCCCTGTTGGAAAAGGCTCCATTGGGAATCTGAAACGTTGAGCTACTAAATACACATTTATTGTACCATTTGGTGTGCCTGCTGCAGTGACTCGTCTTTATTTATTTATATGTATATATGTGAACTATTCAAAATAAACCACACTAAAAAGCCCTGACATTTGCATGTGTCCACAGGAGCGACATGCGGTGGATGGTAATAATGGGTGCAAAGCTTGAGACAAATATTGTATGTTTCGCATTTTCACCCAGATCTAAAAAAAATAAATGTTTTACTATTTGTATAGCTCCAGCCATGCCTGTCGTGTTTTATTAAATACTCAGAATTTTAACAGAATCAAATACAAGGAATAAATATGCAATTAATGGTAAAAAGCACAGGTCACAAGAAGCAAACACTGGGAGGGAAGGACTATCTGTCCTCATATAATTATAGTTATTGCGTACCCTAGTCAACAGGAATTTAACTGAATTGAATTGAAAAGCAATTTATATTCTGCTAGATATTCTGATATTCATGTTTTTGATCATTAAACAGATGACAGAGAAGCCGAATGCTACATCCAATATGACAAAAATACACAGTAAAATACTTATATATTCTCTTGAAAAGGGGTCATTTAGTTTAACCCTTTGGCCAAAGCGTTGTAAGCTTGCGAGCCACGTCAAGGCAGACACCTGTTCGCAAGTCCTAACACTACCAGATAAAATACTAATATACCTCTATTAGGATTACAATTCTCATTTACCTCTATTAGGAGGGAGAAAGACCAACATTGGATCTATATCCAGCAGAATGAAAGGACCTACTCACTTGGGAAGTGGGGAGGGGCGGGCTTAAACCTGGGAAGGAGGAGCCACCAACCCCCAACAGCTGAGACAGCTTTATGCAACGTATATTTATGCAACGTATATTTATGCAACGTAGTAGTGCATTTATTAAGAGATTTTACCATGTAATTACATGCAAAAATAAAAAGAATGCAAAAAACAATAAGTTGTCTGCCAACTTTAATAAGACCGACCAACAGTTAGCAGTGACCTGGCTTTCAGTCCTCACGAGGCCAGTGTGCTATATTGCAGTGTGCTGTATTGCAGTGTGCTGTATTGCAGTGTGCTGTATTGCAGTGTGCTGTATTGCAGTGTGTTGTATTGCAGTGTGCTGTATTGCAGTGTGCTGTACTCTGGACTGAATGGACAGTGGCATTTTCCAGCCATTTGGTTGTGTGTGTCTGTAATGCCATGTGCTGAAGCCTTTCCCCTAAGCAGCTGCACCATCAGAGAGGCCAGTTCTGCAGCGCGCACAACTGTTTTAGGAATTTATTTCTGGTGACAGTTGTCAACTCCTAAGAGTACACAGTCCCATCACACACACACACTTACGGAGCAACTGGGGTCTCGCACTGAGCGTGGGGCTGAATAGGTATAAAGCATACACCAGAACTGTGCGAGACTCCGCATCATCAGAGGGACGTAAGGGGAAAAAGAAAGTAACAGACTTGCGTAGTCACGAGAATCCCTTCTCTCCCCCATTCTCTCTTTCTCCCCACTCACTTGTGTCTCTCCCCACACCCCCTCTCTCACCCCCTCACCTCTTTCTCCCCGTCCCACACAGCCAAATAGCACCCTCCCTGCCAACCTCCAGGCCGCATAACAAAAGCTTCTTGGGCCCCATGCATTACAGGACTCACATATACACATACACAATACACATACACAATACACATACACAATACACAATACATATACACAATACACAATACACATACACAATACACAAATGGGCATTTTACAACATCAGGTTAGTGATATGTCATAGTTAGAGCACTCCAATATATCAAAACATATTCTACTACTGGTGCACCAATTTCCACAATGAAGTCCTGTCACTTATATATGAAAAAAGAAAAATGAGAGGGCACAGCAGATTTGCTTCAAAAAAGTGTAATAAAGATCACCCCAAACACCTAATGTAATCATGGCATATTCCTGAGAAAGGCTACAGGAGAGCCTAGACGGTGATATTTGGTGTGATATTTAAGATGCTTTTTTGCACTCTCCTTTTTTCTTTTTTCATTTATAACATCTGACATATTTCACCTATAAATGGCCCAGAAGTGCTCGTAAATGCACCTAAGTAAATGCCCCCGTTACCGCACGGTCAGAGTCTTTCTGTCCCTGTTTGCCCGCCCACGTCCTTCCCACCATGCTGGAAATTCTCGGTTCTCTTTTACCAGGCTGCAGATATCGCCTGGGTGCTTTGCCTTGTTAGTGCAGCGTTGTGCAATCTTTCTCACGGTAAATTTTATTTATTTATTTTATTTATAAAATGTTTTACCAGGAAGTAATACATTGAGAGTTACCTCTCGTTTTCAAGTATGTCCTGGGCACAGAGTTAAGACAAATAATACATGGTTACAAATACAATTACATAAGTGAACAGGGTATACATTATATACAAGACATTGCATGCACAGTTAGAGATAATATATATTATAGGCGTATGTAACAGTTACAGACCAGATTAAAATGTGAGAGAGCTTTAGTTTTGAAAGAACTTAAACTGGTGGTGGATGTGAGAGTCTCCGGTAGGTTGTTCCAGTTGTGGGGCGCACGGTAAGGCCTCGGACATGGTGCAGGGAGCGGCGCTGACCCGTGCTGAGGCGCGCGCATGCTTACCAGTGAGCCCCTGTAGCCGCAATGAGAGCGGCTTTAGCAGGGGCTGGCGCACGCTTGGGAAGCGTGTGTCTTACCAAATCTTTCGTTTCGGCGCTCACGGGAGCGCAGGGCCGGTCACGTGAGCGGTTCACCCAATGAGGGCGAACCAGCTCCGTGACGTCACTGGCCCGCCCCCCAGACACGCCCACGGATGGCGCGCGCTCTAAGGCCAGGGAAAGCACCGCTTTCCCTCAGCCTCAGCGCGCCTCCGCACGGCTTCAGTGTCTATGGACTAAGCCTAAGAGAAGGAGGATACTTTGTTGAGCCTTTGGACCATGAACAGTCTTTTGGAGTCCGATCTCAGATGATAAATGGACTCTCTCTTGTGTTTGCTTCCATGCCCACCAAACAGGTGCAAACTATTCACCGTAACCCATAGCAAGTAGTTTGTGCTAATGTTAAAAGCGTAACAAAATATGAGTGTGTCGTATATTTTGAGCCGTGTGACCCTAATGCTGCTTTAATGACGAGAACAAACAAGGCAAAGGGAGGTGGAGGAGCCAATGGACGTCTGTTTTCTTTTGTTTTGATAGTGCCCCTGAAGTTGCAGGAGATGTGTGAGCAGGGAGCATAAAGCCCACATAAACAAGAACGCATAGACTTAGGCTGAGATTATACTGTGTGCTTGAGCGCATGCGCACACACATGGCGTGGCGCACGCCCAAGCGATCTCTGCACATACTGATTAAAGCAATTTGGAGGGTGTGTGGCGGAGGCGTGGCTATGACGTAATTGAGCTGGTTCGCCGTGATTGGCTGAACCGCTCACGTGACGCGCCCGTTGCTTGAAAAGACACTTAAAAGTCTATTCTTTTTAGTAAGCCATGCGAGGCTTTCTGACGGAGCCACAGGTACAGAGAAGCAAGATCCGATGTCTACCGATCGTTGAAGATGCCACATTGATAACTGACCATTTCGAGCAGCTCGGTAATCTTTAAGCAGGGATGGGAGACCCAGACATCCAACATCTTTGGATCTATAAAGCATGTCTCTGCTTATTCTACTATTATCACACCCAATAAAGTTCATTCGTTTCTTTTGTAACTCGGGCTAGGTCTCTTTCGGGTACTGTTATTGAAAGGGGGAGAAAGTAATATGAAAAATGTGAGAGAATATTCGTTTTCACTGACCAGATGCATCTGATCCAGGAAATTGGATATGTGTAACGTGTAGCTCACCAAAAACGAGGCGCGACCGCAGGGCTGAGGTAAGCATTGGTATAGAACGCCGACCACAACCGCGAGGGCGCGTCTAGAGTGTAGGATAGTCTTGCAGGCCGGGTCAGGGTAATAGAGGACAGCGTAAACGAGGTACTGGCCGGGTCTAGGAGCGGAGAGTAGCGGATCGTTGGGGTACGTAGCCGGAGTCAGGATTGGAGAGAGTAGAGTTGTTGTAGAGCCAAAGCCCGGGTCAGTGCAGGAGAGTAGAGTCGTCGTATTCAAAGCCAAGGTCAGCACAGGAGAATATCACAAGGTCCAAGGTTCCAGGCAAGGTAAAGGCAGACAGGCACGGAGTAGCGAGGTTCAGCGTCACACACCAGCATCACACACAGAAATTATGCTCGGCGAGGTATGAGAGTACAGAGAGCATATTTAAAGGGTCTCCCACCAATAGGACGAATCCAGGAAGTAGAACTGCTGTTTCTGATAGGCTGCTGGATCGCGCAGGTGCGGCCTATTACACAGCCAATTGAGACCGCATCAGAGTGCGCGCGGAACCCGCGCATCACGCTGGGGACCCGGTCGTGCGCCGTCAGTGCGCGCCACGACACCCGCGCCAGTACGTGGGTGTAGACTGGAGGCAGTACCGCGGAGACAGAGGAGGAACGCGGAGTATAGTTGCGCCGTGTAGCTCTGACGTCGACGGGGGCGGGAACGAGAAGCAAAGACCGCAGACCATTGGGGAGACCGCGCACCGCGCATGTGTCAAAGCCATAGGACGGGGAGCGCACCCTGGGTCCAGGAACAGAGGAGACCGATGGGACCCGCGCAGTGCCCGAGCGCCACGCGTAAGTACCACCATTAGGTTGCCTCTCTTGAGTGCCACAGGAACCAGACGAGCGAGTAACGGTTAAGGGGACAGAACCGCCAGAATGGCGAATCCTCACAATATGCTATCCATGTTATAATTTCCTTTTCCATTTTTTTAATAATGGAGTGTTGTTAACTGGATATAGTGTGTTCATATTATTGATTAATTTAACCCCAAGATATTTAATATACAGAGGATTCCCGTTAAAATCAAATTTGAGCTGGAGTCAGTTTAAAGTTTAAGATTGAATATTATTTCTAAAAGTCTTAGATGTTGTGCTATCAATCTTAAATTCTGAAATGGAACCAAACTGAGAGATAGCATAAAACAAATAAGGAATGTGAAATCAAAGGCTTTGTAATTGTTAATAATATGCCACCCTTGAAAACAGCTAACTTGAACTCTTTGTTGCCTATTTTGAAACCAGATATGTTGTGACTGTCCCAAATAGTATTACTAATGGTCTCCATAGGCAGGGCAAACAACAACGGACAAAGGGGCAACCCTAGCAGGTGCCATTTGTGTCTGAGTGTTGCCAATTAACCTTGAGCGAAGATGAAAGATTATGATATAAGGCCCGTACAGCGAACATAAAAACAGTTCTGAAACCAGACTGTTCCAATGTACTAAATACAAAATGCCAATTCAAGATGCAATAATGCTTTTAATCTGCTGCCAGTACTGCTTCTTGTGTGGACAATGCTGATGTTAATATACAGCTCCCTCTCCAGTTAGACTGTAGAACTACAATTTTGTGGTGCTGCTTTGTTTATCATAATTCAAAGTTAAGAATTTAAACAAAGGGAGATAAAAGTGTACTTAGTTCTCATTCAATGTTAAGACTAAAATATATGGCATTTACATGTAGCTTTACAAATAAATGTAATATTAAAGATACAAGCAAGTATCTTTAAAAAAAATCACGGCACTTAAAAAAAAATCTTTTTTTAGTTTTAATATATGCAGTTTTTGATTACCTTTATTGAAAACGAATTACCTAAGCTGCCGATCGATTTGTTCTCCTGTGATCGAGCAGCAAAGATCCTGTTTCCTAGGGCTCACTAAATGGCTGACTTTTAGTTTCCATCAAGCCTTCAGTCAGTGTAACTCAGCAGCTCCAATGTATCCTTATATTACTAAGGTAACATTATCTATTGTTACACTTTGCCGCTCATACTGCTGGGAATATTGGCAACAAATGATCCCAAACAGGAAAGTGTTACAAATATCTTGCACTGCAAGGAAAGTGTGCAAAAAAACTGTTATAGAAATCAAAGGATACTCAGTATATTAAAACGAATTAAATATTGGCATGGAGTTGAATTTTAAAAAAATGTAGCAAGTATTATCTAATACTATATAACTGATTTATTTAAAAAAAAAAACACACACACATGTAGGATATTGCTGGGATTGCTCCTTTATAATGGCTCTGTTGACATCACTTGAGCATTTGAGAGTAATACCTGTGCCTGGCTAAGTAACCCTCATTTCTGTTTAGTAATGTATGTTACTAACCTGCATTCTGCAGACCTGGTTTTAGTTCTCCGCAATGGCTTTCAGACACGCACTGCAGTGACAGGTTAATAGGATGGTGGTAGCAAAAACATCATGGGACTGAGCCAAATATTAGAAAAGCATTTTCTGGAGTAAGACTGCCATCTGCTGTAATTTCTTTGAATAACAGGTTTGATACAATTGCTATAATCGACTCATCAATTATCATTTAGTTATTATCATTTGCATATAACGCCAACATATTCGGTAGCGAGGTCACAGCTGCCGACAGATTTCCCAGGGCCCAGGATTAGAGTTCTGACAGGGCTCCCCCCCTGTGTCGGCAACCCCCTCCCCCCGCATCAGCGGTCTTGCGAGCCCCCCCCCCCCCCCAATTCACACCTCTACGCGAGCCCCATCCTCTATTCCCCCCCCTCTTCCCATGTATTTCTCTCCCTCTGTCTCACTATTACCCCCCCTCTCTTCCTCACTCACCCTCCCCCCTTCACCCCTCTCTTTTCCTCAATCCCTCTTTTACACCCCCTCTTTCCTCTCACTCTCCCCCACCCCCTCCATCAATTACCCCTCCTCCCCCCCCCCCTCACTCAATCCAGCTCCCTCAATCCCTATTCCTCACACTCATTCCCTCTCCCCCGGGACACACACAATCCCCCCACAATAATTACCCCCCCCCCCACAAAATACCCCCCCCCTTCAAATACTTACACACACCCCAAATACATACAATCCACCACCCCCCAAATACATATAGACCCCTCCACCACCCAAATACATACAAAACACACACTTACCTTGGGGATGGTCTGAGGCTTCTGGTACCCTGCATCTCCCCCAGCTGCTGCAGACCTCCTGACGGGCTTCCCCCTCTCCCACTCTGTGTGGACCTGCTTCTCTCCCTCACTCTACATAGCCGGGCCTCCCTCTCATGCCAGTGTGCGTGCCAACGTCAGAGAGAGGCCTTGTGCGGGGCAGTGAAAGGGAGGCCCGCAGCTGGGAGAGCCGGGGCGTCCTAATATCAGCTCCTTGTGACTTCAGCCACCAAAAAAATAGATTGTAAGCTCTGCGGGGCAGGGACCCATGCCTGCAAAAAATGTACACAGTCAGCGCTATACAAGTAAAAACATTATTAACTGTATTTTTTTTTTTTTAGAATGATTGCACTGTGAAACGAATACATTTAACACAGGATTGAGTTTTCAAGTATCATTTGATGTTTGTAAAATGAATCTTAAAATGACTGCAGTTCATTATATATATATATATATATATATATATATATATATATATATATATATATTCCTACCTTTGGCAGACCACCGTGAGAGCTGTTGATAGTTGCTGTAATGCAGGAGAACAAAAGACTATAGATCTTGTATGTTGGTCCCATTAAAAGCATCACAATCTGAAAAAAAAATCTATTGTGCTCCCAGACTAATATGATTACTTATGAAAGACATGAACTTGTCGTGAACTCATTCCTGAAGAATTTGCGACACTTGACCTTGTGCAGGTCATCGACAGGAGATTTTAGTGCCCAAGTCCAGCTGCTGGTCCAGATCGAGCTGCCACTTACTTTGCACAAAAACCGGGGACAATGGGGTCCATTCTCGTAGCTCCGAAGTGTGACAAACCGCTTCTATAGAGCCCTTTCCGATGGGACTGGCACGCGTTGCAATGCTTCTCGCATGGCCAATCCGTGTTTAGACGACTTTTTTTAGAAGCGGTTTCACTCCGGCTCTGCCGATCCGATCGGTTTGTCAAAAAAGCCTGCAACTCGGATTTTTTGGCAAAAACTGATATTCTCATAGTTCCGTTATGCAAACCGCTTCTAAAAACGTGCAATTTTTTTTCACGCCGCCTCCAGGGTGGCGAGATCGGTATTGTGAGTTACACCCAGAACCTGAGATATGGGTTCTGCTCTCTCAGCCAAACCTATAAGTCAGACTGGGGATGGAGTTATCACAACCTCAGGCCATTCTGCTTCTACAGCGCGTACGGTCCCGGCGATTTGTCACTTTTTATAGAAGCGGTTTTCTCGCATCTCATTCTGCTACTTCTGAACAGGCCAAGCCGTGTGGTTCGGTAATCACCACTTCGGAGCTACGAGAATAGGCCCCCGTGGCTTTAACAGTTAATATACACTCTGAATTCAATTAATTTCCATTATGCATAGATGTTGCAAAAGGAGACTTGGGGGGTCATGCACTAAGCGGCGAAAAGTCACGATTCAGTAAGCCCCGAGAACTTGGCGAAAAGCGAAAAAACCGCCATGTTTCTTGGCGGGTTTTTTTTTCCGCCTGAGGCACGGGGAAAAGTGCCTTTTCGCCGCTACTCACCATGTTTTCAAACCCGCTCAATCCTAGTAGCCCCGAGCAGCGTTTCGCCGCCACTCGCCACTCTAGAATGGAGATTTTCACGCAAATCCATCACGGCAACTCAAGTTGGCAAGTTGGTGGTGGAGAAGCATCGGCAAGGGCGACACTTAGAAAAAATCAGGCCTTTATCCTGCCTGGGATTGATGCCGGGGGTCTCCGGAGCTGATACACATTAATACCAGCACCGGAGCCCCCTGGCATGCATTTGAGGCAGGAAAAATGCATTTACAGCCAAATTCATTACCTTAGCGGCTAACCGCCAAGGCAATGAAGGGGTTAACCACCTGTACCAGGTTTATTGTGGGTAGCGGGGGTGGGTGAAGGGGGTATTTGGCCCTTGGTGGCTTTTTAGGGCTTGCGAGGGGGTTGCGGGTGGACTTAACCCCTTCATTGCCTTAGCGGATAGCCGCTATGGTAATGAAGCAGCATTAATGTATTTTAATAATATTGTGCGGGAGCAGGGGGTCTCCTGAGCTGAACCGCATTGATTTCTGGCTCAGTGACCCCCTGCTTCCTGAGTTACAGGCCCTGGTTTGGGGCATTGGTGCCAGTGTCGCCGCCATCTTTATAGCGGGCACGACGCGTCTTGGATGCTATAAAGATGGCGGCGACATTGGCACCCGATGCGGGGCCTGTAACTCGGGAAGCTGTGGGTCTCTGAGACAGAAATCAATGCGTTTCAGCTCAGGGGACCCCCTGCTCCCTTACACTATTATTAAAAATACATTCATGATGCTTCATTACCATAGCAGATTGCCGCAACGGTAAGGAATTATTGTTTATTGATATGGGTGTTTTACTCATAGTGAAGATGTGCAGAGGGTCTCCGGAGCTGAACCGCTTTGGTTTTAGGTCTGGGGACCCCCTGCTTGCCGAGATACAGGCCCCTTTATGGGGTGCCGGTATCCCTCTGCTTTGTTTACATCCCGCGGTCACGTGATCGGGACATTTAAATGCAGAGGGATACCGGCACCTCATAACGGGGCCTGTATCTCAGGAAGCAGGGGGTCCCCGGACCTGAAACCAATGCGGTTTCAGCTCCGGAGACCCCCTGCACATGTACAATATGAATAAAATTTTATTACAAATATTTTTGCCGAGGTTTGCGCCGAGAGAGTGGCGGATCTCTCTCTGCTGCAGACACATCTTGGCAGGGGACGGCTTATCGGCAGGTTATCGGCAGGGAGAGCGTCTCGCCATGCTAATCGCCATGTTTTTACATTTTGCTCTTGCAGTGATTCGCCAGGGATGCGGCCCTCCCTGCATAATGCGAGGGCAATACACACAAAACATGGCGAGTTCAAACCCCTGGCGAATGCAATTTTTCGCTGCTTAGTGCATGACCCCCTTGGTCTGGTGTTGTCAGTTTTAATAATAGAAAATAAGTACATCAAACTGAGTCACTAGAACTAAAAGATTCATATGGGGCTGCTTTGTGGGAATTCCCTATCCCACTGTTATGGGAAGTGGGGGATGTCTTGGAAAACCAGTTTGGGGTTCAGCTGCTGTCTCTGACCTGCCTCACACATGGTATACCCAGAAAACACGTTTACTTTTGTTCTGTTTGATGATGATATTAACATTTGACGGGACTCCAACAGCTCCTGAATATTGACATTCTCAGTTGAATTGCTGCATGATGTTTGAGATACTGGGACAGGACAAACAAATTTGAACAAGGTAAGGTGGACAATTATAACCATCCGTTGGTGAACATTGCATGACATGTACTGTGGTGTACTCCTTATCATAGAAGGTCAGTAAACCCTCGGACAAACTGAACCATGGTTGACGTTTGTTCTGGACAACGTTTCTAATCGGAGACTAGACAATTGTGACACGGTTCAGTTAGTTGAATTGATGTAATATAGATATTACATGAAGTACAGTATACAGTGCAGAAAAAACGATGACTAAAAAAACCTTCATGTGCAGAGATGAAAACCTTCATGTTTTAATAATGTTATAAGTGAAAACTACAGCTTGTGTTACAAATATAGCTTTCTGATGAGCACAGCAAAAGGAAAGGTCAAAAATAACCCCACAAACCAGATTTCATTGAAGTGATAATGGAAATCACGAATGGTGGAGATACTATTGTAAGCGATTAACAGTAGCAGCAGTTCAAGCCGATTAAAATAATGTTGTATTGCAGCGGTGCGCAAACTGGGGGGCGCGCCCCCTCGGGGGGGCGCAAGATTATGTAGGGGGGGCGCAGGCTGCATGTGGAGAAACCTGGGGGCGGGCGGCCAGAAGCTCCGTGCAGAGGCTGCTTCCAGTTCTCTGCTGTGTCTTGCAGAGGGGGCGGGGCCTTGCTGCGGGGCCTTCCCTGCACACAGACAAGCCCTTCTCCTCCTCCTGTCTTTTACCCGCCCGTTTTCAGCAGCACATGGGGGGACCTGAGCAGGTTTAGTTACTCTCTCCCCCTACCCACCAGAGGTGTGTGTGTGTGTGTGTGTGTGTGTGTGTGTGTGTGTGTGTGTGTGTGTGTGTGTGTGTGTGTGTGTGTGTGTGTGTGTGTGTGTGTGTGTGTGTGTGTGTGTGTGTGTGTGTGTGTAGAAATGTGTGTATATGTAGAAATGTGTGTGTATATGTATGTGTGTATATGTGTGTGTGTGTTTTGTATGTATATGTGTATATGTGTGTGTGTGTGTGTGTGTATATGTAGAAATGTGTGTGTATATGTAGAAATGTGTGTGTATATGTAGAATTGAGTGTGTGCTGTGTTGGTTGTGATTTGAGTGGGTGTTGTGTATGTGTGTGTGTGTGTATATGTATGTGTGTGTGTATATGTATGTATGTGTGTGTATATGTATGTATGTGTGTGTGTGTTTGTGTGTATATATATGGACTGTTGTGTGTGTGTGTGTGTGTGTGTGTGTGTGTGTGTGCTGTGCCTGTTGGTTGTCTGTGTGTGTGTGTTGTGGTTGAGTGTTGTGTGTGTTGGTGGTGATTATGTGAGTGTTGGTTGTGACTGTGTGTGTGTAGTGATTGAGTGTGTGCTGTGTTGGTTGTGATTTGAGTGTGTGTTGTGTGTGTGTGTGTTGTGATTGAGTGTGTGTGTTGGTTGTGGGTGTTGTGATTGAATGCAGCGTTGCACAAACTGAGGGGGGGACGCCCCAGGCGCAAGATTATTTAGGCGGGGCGCGTGCAGAAAAAAAACCTGGTTGTGCAGGCGAAAAAGATGTGCGCGCGCGGGCGGCCAAATAGAATAGTGCAGGTGGGGCCACGTGATTCGGAGGTACGCGGAGGAGCACGCCTCAGCGCTGTGATGTCAAACGCCCCTCCCTCCGGTGTCTGCCTACAATAGCGCTGTGGTCCTGCTCTCCTCCGCTGGCAACCTGCTTCGCTGCGATCCTCTTCAAGTGTGAGGGTAGGCTGCCACTATATCAATCATACTATGAATGTACAGAAATAATAAAAAAAAGTGTAAACACTTCCCCGCTCGTGCTTGCTAAATGATGCAGGACACCCTGTGCTCATGCTTGGAGAGTTGGTGATGTCACCGCTCTCAGCGGCAGCGTGGACGCAGCCTAATTTTGCAAGAGCGAGCTGTTGAAGTATGTAAGTATTTAGGCTGCGCTTATAGTGCCGGCGACGCAACGTCGCCCGAAAACAAATGCATTGGCGCCGCCGCGTGTGCTTATAGTAAGCGTGACGTGGCGACGCGATTTTTTGAAGCTGGCAATATTTGATTTTTAAGGGGCTGTCGCCTCATATGACAGCCCTGAACCAATCAATGGCCTGGTCGCCCACGCCGCCGCCGCAAAGCGAAATACAACTTTCGCTAGCGGCGACGGGTGACGTCGCGGGCACTATATGCTCGGCCTTAGACATATTTGTATTTACATTGTATACCGTTTAATAAAGGGTTTTTTTTCATGGGATTTTGATTACATCAGGCAGGGGGGCCCGAGAAATTTCATGGATAAAAAGGGGGGCTCGGCATAAAAAGTTTGCTCACCCCTGTTGTATTGAATAATGATATCGAAAAATAAACAAAGACTGAACCCAAAAATGTGCAACCATGTGACTGTTATGCCATGTCCCTATTCAACCCTCACCCCCCCCCCCCTCCCTCCTCTTTTTTTCTCTTTTGTATCCCTCAATCCCCCCTCCCTCCCCCTCCCCAATGTTATATGCATATTTCAACACTCTGTAATGTTAACTGTTGTTTTGGAAAAATAAATAAAAAATAAATAAACAGTAGCAGCCGTGCAGATATTCTTTGTTTTATAAATAAAATGTAAAATACTTATGTAACACCCCTATCCCCCCCCCCCCCCTGGCAGCAGCAGATAAGGTGTACACGTATGATAATGTATATTACCCGTTCCCAGCGGAATTAGAGTGTTAGCTCCGCGGGCAATTACCTGTGATCTCAGGGTTCCCTCTGGCAGGTTCAAGCCTTGGCTGTAATGGAGGATAGTTGGTGGTTGTGCTTCCAGGATAAAGAATAGGGCCCCAGGATGTTTTGCAACTCAAAGGTCTTTTATTAACAGGCACAAGAGCTCTAGGCTTGCACAGGATCAATGGTCCCTCTCTTGATACACAGTGGACTCTCACAACATATCATAGGACACTGCATATCATTAGGCAGGCTTTTCCTAATGTACCTTGTAGGGCAATTTCCCTTTTTGACCCTTCCCATTCAGAAAAGGACTTCCATGCAGGCTTTAGCCTCTCTTCCACCTCAAGCCCACACCTAACTCGGAGTTGGGTCCGCCAACCTCCTCTGCCAGAGCGGTCTCCTTTTGGCTTCCGAGTCCCTAGCACCCGGCATGCCAGAATACTCCTTCTTCCTGAACTTCACTTGGAAAGGCCTGGCTTCTTCTCACTGGCCCTTGACTGGTCATCCCACGAGCTTGAGGCTCCCAGGCAGCCTGCACTTTCCCTGCTCACTCACCCCCTAGGTGAGGGATGAACCTGCACTTCCCTAGGTGAGGGATCAGCTAACTGCCTTTTTAGCAGCTTCCCACTTAGGCTGAGTTCAGGGTGGATACTACGGCCGCGAGCTCACGTGCGCGCCTCCGCCGCGCCCTCCTGCAGCCCAGCGATCTGTGCCTTAGCTGCAGACGTTGGATCGTGGCGTTTGTGGGGGTGTGGCGGCGGGCGTGGCGAACGTGTCACGGAGCTGGTTCGCGGAACCAGCTCACGTGACGCGACTGCAGCCCGAAAAATCCATTGCGGTTGTAGCGGCAAAATGTAGCACCGTCAACGCTGTACTTTGCCGCCACAAGAAGCTGCAATGTGACACGGTTCGTTTAAAAACATTGCATTGTGCCGATCGTGCGCTCACGTCGCGGAGTGTCCACCCTGACCTCAGCCGAAGACGTACAGCAGGAGGACAACAAAAAGAAATGTGCTTACACAGCGCTAATCACAATAGTACAATAAATTAATAATGACAATAATAGGACTAATAAAAGAATTAACAAACTATAATAACAAAGAAAAATAGGAAAAATAGCAGGGCAGCCGGGAATGGACTGGTAGAACCAGCACCAGATATAGCACAACAAAAACAAATACAGACCAGCGCCCAAAATAGTGAATAAATGTCCACTGAGTCCAAAGGTAAGGTCCAATCAGTCGTGGGATCAGGCTCCACTCAGAAGATGGGTGACATGTGAAAAAATGACAAGAAAATAATCATAGTGTGTATTGTAAACACAACAACATAAAACATAAAACAATACTAACTAACAACATAGAACATGTAACACAGAAGCTGATGTAATTAAAACTAATTTGTTAAACAAGGATAACCGTTGCAGCGGGTCATCAGGGGTTAAAACCAGAACCCTACTTACAACAGGACCGGAAAAGCAAGCGTGATAACACCAGGCAAAAGCGAATTCCTCTGGACGAAGATGATCCTCTGCAGACACCTGCAAAAGGGGGGGTGGGGGGGTGGTCGTACACTCCTCCCGTTGGCCGCAGGAACCCGACAATTAGCTCGGCAAAGTACAACAACACACAGGGGGCCGCTCCTCCACAATCTTCGTGCGCTGTGAGAATATCCACCGCGTGACGCACTTCTGGTTTCTTCCAAGGCGCCGTGACCTCTGACCCTACTCGTTTCGTGATAACATCACTTCCTCAGGGGTCAGAAGTCAGAGGTCATGGCGCCTTGGAAGAAAACGGAAGTGCGTCACGCGGTGGATATTCTCACAGCCCACGAAGATTGTGGAGGAGCGGCCCCCTGTGTGTTGTTGTACTTTGCCGAGCTAATTGTCGGGTTACCGCGACCAACGGGAGGAGTGTACGACCACCCCCCACTCCTTGTGCAGGTGTCTGAGAGCCTCTTCTTCGTCCAGAGGAATTCGCTTTTGCCTGGTGTTATCACGCTTGCTTTTTCAGTCCTGTTGTAAGTAGGGTTCTGGTTTTAACCCCTGATGACCCGCTGCAACAGGAATCCTTGTTTAATAAATTCGTTTTAATTACATCAGCTTCTGTGTTACATGTTCTATGTTGATAGTTAGTATTGTTTTATGTTTTATGTTGTTGTGTTTACAATACACACTATGATTATTTTCTTGTCATTTTTTCACATGTCACCCATCTTCTGAGTGGAGCCTGATCCCACGACTGATTGGACCTTACCTTTGGACTCAGTGGACATTTATTCACTATTTCGGGCGCTGTTCTGTATTTGTTTTTGTTATACAGCAGGAGGAGCCAAACTACCCCTCCCCCTCTTCTAGCAGCTCCACAACCCAGACTTGTGCCTGTAAGTTGCTACACTCAGCAACTGAGGGGATGTGATCTCACCAGCTAACTATTAACCCTAGCACCGCCTGCTCTTACCAGGACTTATGTGCCAGGCGTTGGGGGGAAATAGTGAGGATACTACACTTATTTAATATTGTTGCTTATATAGGAAACTATTTGAAACTCTGGATAACCACATAACGTGGAAATGGCTGAAAATCTGTTTGCCTTCACTGAGATGTGTAGAAGTAAAACCCTACCTCAAAAGACAGAAGCCTATGTGCTACATCCAATGTGACAAATTACAGTGTATCATTAAATACTTATCTATTTTTCTTTTCATAAGTGGGGGTCATTTAGTTCAATTCTTTGGCCAAAGCATTTTAAGCTTGCCAAGCATCCCCTTCTTTGAAAGTACTAACACCAGCACATCCGCAAAAAAGCTCTCCTAACTTCTCTACTGGAGGGAGAACTGTCTTAAAGCAGCAGTCAAAGCTGCCGTTTATTTTTTTCCCTTTAATATGTGCATCAATACAATCCACACAATGATAAGTAATTAGCTAAGTTACCAATCGATCTGTTCTCCTGTGATCGATCGGCGAAGATTCAGCTCGGGGGGTTCACTAAATGGCTGTCAGTGCAGCAGAAGAGGACCAAATATGCAAAGTTTTGTTGGGAAGATCATGTGACATGGCAGTCACTAGATACAATTGGTGCACTGGTAGAGAGAGGGCAGGGCTCAAAAAGGGGTGTGCCAGAGCCTGTTTCAGAAGAGGAAGGTTTAACGGTTATGCTCACCACAAACCTTAACCGGACCGCGGGCTGAGGTGCGGATAGGTATACACCGTCCTTAGACCACGAAGCCGAGCCGGGTTGCGAATTCCGTGGTCAGACGTATCCAGGTCAGGACTGGAGAAGGTAGATTAATCAGTAGAAAACCCAGGGTCAGGGCAGGCGGCACAGGAGCGAAGGTCACGGTCACGAGCTGAGGTCATCATTAGGAAAACAAGGTAGAAACCGCTTTAGTGTGGAGTGCAGGAACTGGAGCGTAGAGAGACGGAAACTTGAACTATCGCTTCAGCGTAGAAAGCAGGAACTGGAACTACCGCTTCAGCTTAGAGAGCCAGACACTGGAACTGTGCCGCTTCAGCACGGAGAGCAGGAAACAGGAACTGGGGATCCAGTGCTTGAGCACAGAACAGCACCCCCTAGCCGGGTACAGCTGAGAGTGGTGGAGGTCACTGGAAGCAGTAAGATTGCAGAAGAGAAAGCACAGAGGTTTCAGTGCTTCAGCACGGAACAGCTCTCCCTAGCTGGGTGCAGCTGAGAGTGGTGAAGGCCCCTGGAAGGTCACTGGGAACTGGAACTGCAGACAGGACAAGAAACGCTGAGGGCTTCGGGGTACCCACTTCAGCGCAGCGGAGTCTGCCAGAAACTAGAAGCTATGGCAAGAAGGCCAAGGCACGCCAAACAGAGGTACTGTGGCAAGCACAGTTACTTGAGAAAGTCTATGTTTAGCCTCAGGGAAAGGGAGAGCCCCGTATAAGAAGGGCGGGGAGCCACTCAAAGGACAGGGTTGTGAGGGAATTCCTCCAATGACGGAGCACAGAGACATAGCTGCACAGGAGGCATCCAGGCTGCAATGATTGCAGGAGCAGGGGGTGCTGATTGCAGAAACAAGGGGGAGTTGTCTAGAAGCTGCATAATTCTGTAAGGAAACGGTTTCAGCCAAACCCAGGAGCGGATTACTTACAGTACCCCCTCCTTCAGACGAGAACTCCGGGCGAGCAGGATCACTCAGAGATCTGGGCGACATAGAATTATTTCTGAACTGTCTTAGGCAGGAAGTGGATCCGTGGTCCAGCAGTTCATTGGCAAGTACCATCTTTGGGCATGATAACAGTGGTACTGCAATTCTTGACATGTAGAAAGTATCACAAAAAGATTTGGAAATCCAGAGCTGTGGAAAAACAGGAGATTCCAGAGCAGGGATGTCAGAAGGGCAGAAGCCAGGTGCCCGGTCCCCAGTAATAGTTCCAGAGTACAAGCCAGGACACACTGATTGTTGGTCAGATGTAGCAGAGAAACATTCTGGAAGAGCAATAGTTTTGCTCAAATAAGCAGGTAGGTGTTTGTGAGAATCTCTTGCTCCAAAAGAAATCCGGTCACTGAGTAGCGAGGGCAGAGGGCGGGAGGGTTCACTAAAAGGTACTGATGCAGTTCCTTTGTTAATGTCCAGGCCCGTTATACCTAGCAAGTTGAGTGTGCCGGTAGGAATGTTTAAGTTGTTCTCTGGCGTGGTGCTGGCAATCAATTGGAGACCAGCCTCCCTGGGCATATGGGGTTTGGAGAGGATCAGGTCCGAAGTCTGGCCATCCACAGAGGACACAGTAGGCACCAGGGAACAAGCAGAGAGAAGCATGCCCGTACCCATAGTGGGGGGCCAAGAAGCAGGGGCGGGCACCCAGGACCAGGCAAGAAAGTTGGACTACATGAAAATATTATAATGCTATTCAAGTTGGTATGAAGAGACATGTGGTCATTCAGCTGTTCCTATTTGATTCTTATTTAATTATTTTTAAAACGCAATGATAAAGTGTATTAGCAATGGTGAAGATGGACAATAGGAACAACCCAAACTTGGATTGCGCACCAAGTAACATGAGGTTCCCTGGATTCTCAAACATCTCCCAAAGGGAACTAGAGGGCATCAACAACAACCTTAGACCAACAACATGTGACCGGGAACCTTGTCCATTCTGGCTTATTCACACCTTAGGAGGCATACTCTGCAGCACCAGCCTCACAACTTCTAACCAATCAATAGATTAGAGCCAGTTTCCAGACAAGGTCAAATCTTCCTTAGTCTGGGCTATTCTTTTTAAAGACACCGCCAAAATATTTTAATAAATCCACCTTAGATACCTCAGACCTAAAGAAGTTTAGACCACTGACATCCTCTTATTCTTTTCTAAGCTCCTTCAAAAGGTGATAGAGCTCGAACTACAAGCCCACCTAAAAAAAACAATAGCATTCAGTCAGGCTTCAGAAGACTTCACCGCACAAAAACCGCCGTGATAAATGGGATCGAGGATTTGCTGACTACTATGGACAAAGTATCTCTGTGGATTCTCATCCTGTTGGACCTCTCCCTGCCTTTCACATAGTTCACCATAGCGTCCTATTACACATTGAAAACTGGTGTAAGTGTATCTGACCAAGATTTTGACTAACTTGCTTCATTCTTAAGCAGAAGTATCCAAAGAATATGCATGGATGGGCTGTCGTCGTCCCCAACATACTGTACATGGATTGCCTGGATGCTCCATTCTGTCCCCTTTTTACATCCATAGGAAGCTCCTGGGTCCTATCATTGCAAGTCATTCAGCTGTATTTAACTAACATTCTTCAAAAGTAGCTAAGTGAGATATGGGTGTGTGTTGCCCTTGCCTTTGCAGGAGCTGAGCTGTAGTTCATGGAACCTTCAGAGGAGCAGCCAGCATGGGGGGAGGAGCTGGCAGCCCAGGGGTGGAGCTGGCAGCCCAGGGGGTGGAGCTGGCAGCCCAGGGGGTGGAGCTGGCAGCCCAGGGGGAGGAGCTGGCAGCCCAGGGAGTGGAGCTGGCAGCCCAGGGGGTGGAGCTGGCAGCCCAGGGGGAGGAGCTGGCAGCACCGGTTTCTACGGAGGACAGATGGGATTTGAAGTTGTAGTGTCAGTTGAAGGGAGAGTTAGTTACAAGACTTGGATAGAGAGAAATGCATAAATTGATATGACTGTAAGGAGATGTAAATACATTGTTTAAAGTGCCAAGTTGTGCTAAGTTTTCCTCCTGTCTCTCCTTGGGAATTATGGTGAAGGTATCCTGCCTGTTATTTGGTGCATAATTAGATAGATTTGTGGAACCGTGGAAGGGGGAACAGGGACAATCATTATAGGATGCCAGTACAAAATGTATAAACTGAAGGACATGAGAAACATCCAATCCAATAAACCTCTACTTTACCCTCCAAGACAGTGAAAAGCCTGTGCATCATCATTCATAGTAATCTTACAATTGAAGAACAAGTCAAACAGATGGTCAAATCCTGCCTTTAAAACCTTTTCTCTATCAATAGACTCAAGTGTCTCCTTAGGAAAAGAAAACCTGAGGACGGTCACCCACATCCTGGTCACCTCCAGACTTTACTATGGCCACTCACTCATTCTTGGCTTGCCAAACAACCAGCTTAATCATGTGCAGTGTAACAGGGTCTTATCCCTGTTAAACAGGCTTGCCTCTAATCCAGCAGTGTGCTGGTTAATTGCTGGTGCAATCAACCCCACCTGCTAATCACAGCTCTGTGAAATAGTCTGTTCTGAGACAGGAAGTGAGGGATTCCTTAGTCTCACACGTGGGGCTGAACCAAGGAAGGACAGACAGAGAGTTCCCTAGTCCACAACTGGGCTGACCTGTGGAACAAACAGATGTTTTGAGCGGCAAAGAGACTGCACGCTGCCAGCAAGACACAGACGACAATACTTCTAAACCTGGATCCTGACATTACCTTAGCACACAAGGGTGTAGACACCAGGAGAACAGAGAAGCCTTCCCCTACAGCTACAAGAAACAGATAAGACTTTCTTATGGGACTGTTTATATATCTGTTTATATGTATATACATTTTGGGATGGTAAATAGCTTAGCTAACCACCCAGTTATAGAGAGGGCTGAACTACATGTGTAGATAGTCTCCAAAGCGGAGATAGGTTTTTGTTTGGCTTATTTTCATATGTTTTGCTGTGTTAAAGGGACAGGCGCAATAAAGCCTAATTTTAGTTTCACTTTAAACAGTCTCCATTGCGTACCTCTGCACACGTCTCTTACATGCAGGCAATTCAGAATACTATAGCTAGAACTATTAGAAACCTACAACCAGGCAAGGAAAACTTCACTAGCTACCAGTCCAAATAGCGAACCGAGTTCAAAGTCCTCTTTACAATCCAAAAGGCCACACACGGTCTAGAACGAACATACATCTAGGAGAGCAACACTCCATAACAGTCAACCAGAATACTCATATCAACCAACGATGCACTGCTTGATCTGCCTCCATTCAAATCCACCACGATTGGAAAAAAGTATTCTCAGCAGAAGGTCCCAAACTTTATAACAACCTTCCAGTCAACATTAAGAAAGCTACCACCTTCTAAGCCTTCAAGAAATCACTTAAGACCCACCTCTTCCATGATGCATGTGGGCACTGGCATCAACTGTACATCATATTGATCCACCCCGTCCTAGGGTAGTTGTTGCTCTAAAAAAAAACATTGATTAATTGGTTGATTGAGAATTGCATTATATTTTCATCAGAAAGGAAAGACCTGACAAATTAACTAAAACTTGTTGGACTTTACACATTTATCTCTACTCCTTGGTATTAATTACTCTTAAAATATTAATGAGTATCTCAGATGTATCTATTGAACCAGTCACTACATCTCTAACAATGCACTCTAAGTTAAGGTTAACCTTCAGCCGGCTGCCAAATGAGATTACTGAAAATGCTCCCACACAGGATGCTCGGAGGCATAAAAAGCATAAGATTGAGTGACCCCCAAATTGTCCTCCAAAAGCAAATCTGAAATAGAGGATACTTGTTGCCAAAGGCAGTGATTTTATCTTTACAGTTGTAATAGGTAACTGGCTACATGGAAAAGAAGGAAGGTCTCTCTAATTCTTTTTAATATGCACATGTTCCTGTCTGTTCTTGGCACCACACGTTCTACTCCAGCAGCTTTAGATGTGGGCGAAAACATAACAGAAAAAAAATGAAGTGCGAGGAAGTGTCTATAAGAAAGACAAATGTGAATACAAAACAATGCTAAAACTAACGGACAAAGACAAACAATGGGTTTGAAATGTAGATAAAGGAAAGAATAGGTAGCACATTAATAAAGGATAGTTGAGTTTTCAAATGTGCTTATATGTGGTTAAAAGACAATACGGTACTGATTGGAAACTAGACTGCATGTCTATAGATATCATATTAGGTTGATTTTCTGTATAAATAAATCCTGTAAGGATGACATTTTAGTAAACACAAACAAAAACAGCAGTTCTAAAAACTGTTGGGTTTAAGGGAAATATATGGATGTATATGCGCACTCAAGAATCAAAGATTCTTGCAGGTGCTGAAAGGCAATGGGAAAAATGCCCTAGAAATGAAGCGAAATGAGTAGCAGTACAAAATAGTGGTCAAGTCGTTAGTATTTATTCATCCAGCATTTCGCTCCAACACAGTGAAGGTTTAAGGGAAATCCATAGCACTTAACAATTTCTTTAGAAACGATATGTGTGTATTGATGTTGTCTAACGCAGAAAAGGTCATTGCGAGAATTCTCCTGAACCATCTCCTTTGACTTGCTGAAGCGCTCCTATCAGAATCTTAATGTGGGCTTAGGCCATCAAAAGGCACAACTGACATTAACTTCACTGCCCACCAGTTGCAGACAAATTGTTGGAAACAACATAAACCTATCTGTATGTCCTTCTTTGACATCACCAAAGCCTAAGGCTAAGGCCCCGGTCCCTCCGTCAGCGCTCCCGCACTGCAGACAGGCGGGGCGCTGACAGACACAGACCGCGATATGCGGTCTGTAGGGAGCGGGAGCCGGAGCGGGAGGTGGGCGGGAGTGGGAGGTTTGAGCGGGAGGGGGGGCGTGGCTTGAACGGAGGGACCCGCTACTCTCCCCACCGTCCCTCCCTCCACAGGCTCGGGCTGGCACTCATACACACACGCAGACACACACACACAGACAGACACACACACAGACAGAGGCAGGCACTCACGCACTCAGACACACACACATACACACACACAGACAGGCACTCACGCTGCTTTCCCCCCACACTCCTCCCCGCTCCCCGAAGCCTCTACTCCTCCCGAAGCCTCCCCTCCTCATTGGCTCACAGCCACACCACGTGACGCGTCAACGCTAGGGATCACCATTCTCTTGTATCCCGTAGCGGCTGACGCGTCACAGCGTGTAGTGAGCTGTGCAGCCAGGGGGGACCGGGACCGGCTCGGGAGGATTCCCCTGCTGGTGGGGAACTCGCGTGTGGCCGCCTGCACCGCCGGGCGCACCGGGTCCCAGGCCTTAGACTCAGTCAACCAATGAGCATTGTGGAGGATGTCCACCGAAATTCATCATCATTCTTTGCCTGCTCCATGATAATATGTGATCTGTGATTCTCAGTAATGGATCCATCAAAGACCCCTTTGAGATTAAGATGGGAGTGAAGCTAGTCTTCATTATCGCACCAACACTCCTCTCGATATTCCTTACCGTTATGCTTCATCTGACTACTGACAAGATTCCAGTCAGAGTGGAACTACCGAATGGATGGCAAGCTACTTAACCTCAGCCGACACTGATCTAGAAACAAGACCACTGAATGTCTCCTTCTCACCATGCATGGACAACCTCATTCATATTTCACCTCTCCCTTCTCTTTTCCTGTGGTCTATAGAACGCATGATCTGTCTGCAACAAACTTACAGCTATTGCTCTCAATATTCTAGCCACTACAGAAACCTGGCTGAGCCCCTCAGACACCGCCTCTCCTGCTGTCACTCCTATGATTGTATCTCCCTTGCCCCCGTCCCCCTCAGACCAGGGAATAGACAGAGGAGTTGGCATACTACTTTTTCCACATTGCACATTCCATGTCATACCCTCATTTCCCTCCCTCTCCTGATCCTTCGAAGTCCATGGCATCCATCTCTTTTCCCCCCTTTCGCTCGGTGTCACTGTCATCTCATAACCACCTAGACCTATTGTCACGGTAGGGGTAGCCGGCCTCACATAATAAAGATGAAGACTGGCTGGCTGCCCCTAAAACCATGTGTAATTTACCTGGCAACATCTCTATACAACAGTATAGTCTCATCAGCTGTAGACAAAATGGCTCCCGCCACCGCATGTCACCCTGACAATCTAAGCCACAACCGTGGCACGTACACTTTACCTGCTTCCTCCAAAAGAACTCACACACTGTGAAATGTTACTTGAGGACAACCTGCTTGTTCTCTTATCGTATAACGCTGCTCTTTCCCTTGCCAAGCAAACCTACTTTTCTTCACTGATACAAACTCTGTCCTCCAACCCTCAACACCTATTCACTACCTTTAATTCCCTTCTCCGCCCAACTACACCTGCACACGCTTCTATAGCCTCACAGCTGAGACCTTGCCACCCACTTCACAGACAAGATTAAGTCAATCAGACATGACATCTCCATGTCAAGTTCCACACGCAACACCTACCTCCCCTCGCACACCTAAATCCACCCTCAGCTCATTTTCCTGTGACTGAGGATGAGGTCTCTGCGCTCCTCTCATCATCTGACCCTACAACCTTCCCCCTTGATCCTATTCCCTCACATCTCCTCCGCTCCATCACTGGCACACTAAGCCCCACCATAACTCATCTATTTGACCTCCCTCTCACCTACGGCATATTCCCATCTTCTTTTAAACATGCCCTCAACATCCCCATTCTAAAGAAACCCTCTATTTTAACTGCCACCTTATCTCCCCTCCCCTCCAAGCTACTTGAGTGACTTGTATACAAACAACTAATTCATGATCTGTCCCCCAACTCCTTGCTTGACCCTTTCAATCTGATTTCCGTCCTCTACACTCCACCAAGACAGCCCTAACAAAATAGGCCAATAACCTACTCACAGCTAAAGCTAAGGGTCACTTCTTACTAATTCTCCTGGATCTCTCTGCTGCTTTTGACACTGTCCATCACCCCATTCTCCTGAACACTCTCCACTCCATTGGCCTCCATGACTCAGCCTTCTCCTATTTCTCATCCTATCTATCCAAATCCTTATTCAATGTTTCCTTCTCTCGTGTCTACTCCTCTTCATTCCCTCTTTCTGTTGGGTCCCACAAGGCTCTGTCCTTTGCCCTCTGCTCTTCTCACTCTACACCTTCTCTCCTGGTGTACTAATACAATCTTTTGGCTTTCAGTATCATCTCTATGCCGACGATACCCAAATTTACCTCTCCTCCCTTGACCTCTCCCCCTCTCATATCCCATGCCACCAACTGTCTCTCTGCAATCTCCCCCTGCATGTACAACAATTGAATACAAAAAAGACACAGCGCACAACGCTCATAGTGCATTACAAAATATTATTGACATATATAATAAATGGGTGAGTAATGTGCGTACATCAAATACAGTATTAACGAGCAGTTTCGGGATATTTTACCCAACGCCTCCGGAGACCAGAATAGGTGTCTTTGCAGGAGTGATGCTGCTGTCCTCGATATTGCAGGGTCCTATTGAGATTGGTGCACAACCTCTGCTGTTCCTTGCTCCCCTAAGCACAGGTAGGCTGGGAGATGCTGATTCCTGCGGTGCTTCAGCAGGGCAGTCTTTGGCATCAGCTGGGCGCCAGCACTCTCCTCCGTGTGAAGCGCTTCCGGGATCGTGACGTCACCACGGGGATTTCGGCGCCGCTCACAAACAGTCAAAGTCGCGCACTGGGGTGCTGGTATGAGGCTAGAACATACATGACCATGTATAGAACATACAGACTGACCATGTAGTGTATTTATTAGAATGCCCCTGTGGTCTTTTCTATGTGGGACGCACAAAACGCGCTCTAAAAGTACGCATTTTAGAACATTTGCGGAACATTAAACTGGGGTTCATGAAACACAGTCTCTCTAAACACTATGCAACATGCCACAACAGTGATCCCTCAACCCTCCTTTTTAAAGGGATTAAACATATTCCAAAGAATAGAAGAGGGGGGGATAGGGTTAAGGAATTATCCAGGCAAGAAACCTTCTGGATACATAAATTAAACACCTTGTATCCAGGAGGTTTAAACGAGGACATAGATATTTGGTCTCTGTATTAATTATTAATCATTTATCATAAGCAACTCTTTTTTAAGTTTCAAAAAAAATTTTATATCATATTATGTCCTTTTATTCTATTTTATAACATGCCTCTAGACATTGTAATCATTTTAACCACTTTAACTTCATTTTTTGCTGCTCAATATGTTAAGAACCTTTCTAACACTTTTATGCTTCTTATATATCCTAAATTTCACTACCTATTATTTAGGTCCATAGGGCAATGATTGTGTGTGTATTTATCATGTTTTTAACACTTTTTTCTTTGTTTTAGCCCATCAACTGCGTCTTGGTTAACAGTGTTTTTGTTAATAAAGTTTGTTCAAAGTTTTTTGCATTTGTTAATCATAGCTAGTGACGTATGTTTTCGGGACTCTAACCCCGCCCCCGTTGGTTCCCTATTGGACAATAGAACATTGGCTTAGCCAATGAGGCACGATCGCGGGATATATAGCTTCTATCTGAATCCACTTATTATTATTCCCTGATGAAGAAACGTTCCGTTTCGAAACGCGTAGGACAAGGTTTACTAGTGTTCTAGCCTCATACCAGCACCCCAGTGCGCGACTTTGACTGTTTGTGAGCGGCGCCGAAATCCCCGTGGTGACGTCACGATCCCGGAAGCGCTTCACACGGAGGAGAGTGCTGGCGCCCAGCTGATGCCAAAGACTGCCCTGCTGAAGCACCGCAGGAATCAGCATCTCCCAGCCTACCTGTGCTTAGGGGAGCAAGGAACAGCAGAGGTTGTGCACCAATCTCAATAGGACCCTGCAATATCGAGGACAGCAGCATCACTCCTGCAAAGACACCTATTCTGGTCTCCGGAGGCGTTGGGTAAAATATCCCGAAACTGCTCGTTAATACTGTATTTGATGTACGCACATTACACACCCATTTATTATATATGTCAATAATAATTTGTAATGCACTATGAGCGTTGTGCGCTGTGTCTTTTTTTTATTCATTTGCTATCACCAGGTGGATCCTGAGCCCCCCCATTCCATCACAGCTGCAGACGCTCAATCCTAGGTTAAGTTATTTATTTATTTCACTTATTCTTCACCTATCACGTCACGAATTAGTTTTGCGCACTATTATCCTGTTTTTTGTTCACATGTACAACAATTGCCTGAAGTTTAACATGTTTAAAGGGGGGCTGAGAGGTGGAAGGGTGCTGTGACATAGAGGGAGGAGGGGGCTGAGATGTGGAGGGAGTGGGGGGCTGAGAGGCGGAGAGGTGCTGTGAGGTGGAGGGAGGAGGGGGACTGTGAGAAGGAGGGGGCTGTGAGGAGGAGGGGGTCTTAGAGGTAAAGGGGGAGGGCTGTGAGGTGGAGGGGGGAGAGATGGATGAAAGGGGCTCAGAGATGGGGGAGAGAGAATGGGGGGGGGGCAGAAACAGTGAGTGTGTTTTGGTCATGAAAACATATAGGAAATGTCTGGATTTAAATTTAATTTTCCTACTGGATTTTGGCGTCCGAGTGTCCCATATTGAAAAAACTTAAATGTGACAACCCTAATCATAGTAAACTAACATCGGCGACTGCATGGGATGGCTAAAAAAGAAGTATTCATGAATCTGTGTATTCATTCTGAAAATGCTATACAGTATATTATCAGTGTTATGAGTTTCCTCTAAACATAAGCATTGTTTGGAGGTGGTAGGTTATGCTTTCTGTGTACCATTAGCTACTTGAATAAAGTAGTAACATGTCTATGTTTGTGGCTTTGACTGTGGAAGAGAAACATTCAGACACATTTTACAAATCACAAACATTTCCCACCTACTTCACAGTTTGCAGAAGGAAGCCCCTAAGTAGGACTCTTCTGTGATGCCGAGGGTGCCCGGTTGCCCTTTATCTGGGCCTAGTAAAGGGAACAAAAACAGCCAATTGGAGAATATTCTGACAATCTTCCGTAAAGTTGCCTTCCAGTAACGTACCAAATAGAGACCGAAGGGAAATATTATTATCTTGCTGCTGCTCAGAAGCACATTATATTCAACCAACCTTACAAGCCCCCACGTGTAAATATTCAGAGTGGGATTAACCAGTGAGTAGTTAGGTTTCTGGGATTGTTCAGGTAGCATATTCAATGGCAGTGGAAGGAGCAAAAGGAAATAGATTAGACTTGAATCAGCTATAGTTGTGAACACTTTGCAAGTAGTACTGTGTTTGCCTATAGGGTCACATACCAGCAGCCCCCCTATCAGTAAATAAAATGCATATCAAAGGTAGAATTGACCATAACTGTCACATCCCTCCATTACAGATACTTAACTCGCCTACAGTGTAGTACCACTGTAAGAGACATTCTCCGAGCCGCGACACATACCGTTTTAGCTGCTGGTCTACTTCCCGAAGAGCTGTTGTGGCAGTCCAATAGGAAACCGCAAAGTTATCACCCCAATTACTTTGTGACTTCCTATTGGCTAGCAGGACCACGTCCCATTTGGTGGCCATTTTAATTTCCCAAATGGGAGAAAACACCAGAAAGTTCAAATGGAAATATATATCATGGGAACGGAGGGTCCCTAGAGCAAATAATAGCTCAGTTCAGCTCCGGAGGACTCTCACGATAAAGAAAGAAATAAGTCGGGGGAATTGCTGCTTTCGAGATACAGTAAATAATTATCTGTGTCTTATACATAAGTTGTTTATAAAACAGGAGTTTATTGGGCTGTATGTACGTGTATGGGTATGTAACAGAATGCAAAGCATTATATAGGGTGCTCCAATAGTTTCATCCATACATGAGTTAAGAATGGTTCTTGGTACTGTATCATTGCCCTAGAGATTACAGCATCCCTTGTCAGAATTCCATGATGCTTTTTTGTGAATTCTGTATTATTTTGTATTTTGTCCAGAAGTTGGCAGAGTGAATTCCCTATTTAAAAATGAATGTGACAGATAATTGAGTAAGAGAGAACATAAACCCCCCCCCAATAATATTCTAGTGTTAGAGGTGTCTTAGGTGAGATGGCGGAAGATGATGGTAGGTATGGGAGAGATGAATGGAGCACTTATCCAAGGATATACAGTACAATTGTGCTACTTCTTGCAGAAGGTAACCAGGGCCGTCTTAACGTATGGGCACGATGGGCAGTTGCCCGGGGCCCCCGCAGCATAGGGGGGCCCCACGCGCCCGGCCCATGCGTGCCCACCAATGCTTAAAGCTTCCCCTCCCCGGCTCCCCAGCTCCCAGGCACCCCGGCTCCCCGGCACCTCGGCTCCCCGGCTCCCCGGCTCCCCGGCTCCCCGGCACCCCGGCTCCCCGGCTCCCCGGCTCCCAGGCACCCCGGCTCCCCGGCTCCCCGGCTCCCCGGCTCCCCGGCACCCCGGCTCCCCGGCTCCCCGGCTCCCAGGCACCCCGGCTCGCTCTTAGGGTTGCCAGGTGTCCGGTATGTGAGAGATAATACAGGACATGGGATAGAGCAGGGCTGCTGCTGCTGCTGCTGCTGGGGAGCTGGGCAGCTTCTGATTGGTTTGCGCAGTGTAATTCAGCCAATTGGGAGGTGGCAGGAGCCTGGGGGGTGGGGCCAAAGAGCGGAGGAAAAGCATACAGCAGAGAGGTGAGTGTGTGTGTGTGTGTGTGTGTGTGTGTGTGTGTGTGTGTGTGTGTGTGTGTGTGTGTGTGTGTGTGTGTGTGTGTGTGTGTGTGTGTGTGTGTGTGTCAGGAGCCTGGGGGGTGGGGCCAAAGAGCGGAGGAAAAGCATACAGCAGAGAGGTAAGGCTGTGTGTGTGTGTGTGTGTGTGTGTGTGTGTGTGTGTGTGTGTGTGTGTGTGTGTGTGTGTGTCTCAGTGTCTCAGTGTGTGTCTCAGTGTCCTGTCTGTGTGTGTCTCAGTGTGTGTCTGTTTATCTGTGTCCTGTCTGTGTGTGTCTCAGTGTGTGTCTGTTTATCTGTGTCCTGTCTGTGTGTGTCTCAGTGTTTCTGTCTATCTGTGTCCTGTCTGTATATGTGAGTGTGTGTATCTCAGTGTGTGTGTATCTGTGTGTGAGTGTATGTGGGTGTCTCAGTGTGTGTGTGTGTGTGTGTGTGTGTGTGTGTGTGTGTGTGTGTGTGTCTCAGTGTGTCTCAGTGTCCTGCCTGTGTGTGTGTGTCTGTCTATCTGTGTCCTGTCTGCATATGTGTGTGTCTGTCTATCTGTGTGTATATCTGTGTGTGTGTGTGTGTGTGTGTGTGTGTGTGTGTGTGTGTGTATCTGTGTGTGAGTGTATGTGTGTGAGTGTATGTGTGTGTCTCAGTGTGTCTGTCTTTCTGTCTGTGTCCTGCCTGTATATGTTTGTGCCTCAGTGTGTGTGTGTTTGAGTGAGCGTGTGAGTGAATGTCTCAGTGTGCGTGTGTGTGTGTGCGTGCGTGCATGCGTGCGTGCGTGTGTGTGTGTGTGTGTGTGTGTGTGTGTGTGTTCCCATTTTCAAGATCTATTAAAAATAACCACCATTGTAAATTCTCAGAAAGGCTCCATAACTCAGCCCTCATCACAGCAGCATTGCAATCTCTGCAGCACTCTTACTTACTGATCATCCCAGCAGCATCGCAATCTCTGCAGCACCCTTACTTACAGATCATCACAGCAGCATCGCAATCTCTGCAGCACCCTTACTTACAGATCATCCCAGCAGCATCGCAATCTCTGCAGCACCCTTACTTACTGATCATCACAGCAGCATCGCAATCTCTGCAGCACCCTTACTTACTGATCATCCCAGCAGCATCGCAATCTCTGCAGCACCCTTACTTACTGATCATCACAGCAGCATTGCAATCTCTGCAGCACCCTTACTTACTGATCATCCCAGCAGCATTGCAATCTCTGCAGCACTCTTACTTACTGATCATCACAGCAGCATTGCAATCTTTGCAGCACCCTTACTTACTGATCATCACAGCAGCATTGCAATCTCTGCAGCACCCTTACTTACTGATCATCCCAGCAGCATTGCAATCTCTGCAGCACTCTTACTTACTGATCATCACAGCAGCATTGCAATCTTTGCAGCACCCTTACTTACTGATCATCACAGCAGCATTGCAATCTCTGCAGCACCCTTACTTACAGATCATCCCAGCAGCATTGCAATCTCTGCAGCACCCTTAGTTACTGATCATCCCCAAGAAGGCAGAGCAGGTTACTTATTCAATGGCATGATTTAATATGCAATTTAAAGCTGGATTTTGAAGTCTAAATTTGAAAGCTACTGTACTGATAATGACAGGGAGGGAGGGGGGGGGGTGAGAGGATGAATGGATGGGAGTAACAGAGGATGAAGGGAGGAGTGAGAGAGGATGAAGGGAGGGAGCATGGGGGGATGAGAGAGGATGAAGGGATGGGGTTATGGGGGGATGAGAGGATGAAGGGAGGGGGTGAGAGGACAAGGGGGGAGTGAGAGGACAAAGGAGGGTGGGAGGGTGAGAGGACAAGGGGTGGTGAGAGGACAAAGGGGGAGAGAGAGTATGAGAAGGGGTGCAACAATCTTGGAATTTGTGGGAGGAGCAGTAAGATCAGTATTGCTCGCCATGTACAGTATGACTGCAGGTCAGTTATTTATAAATGATCTGACCATTACGTCATTTGTTCTAAATTTCACTCCAAGCGTGCACCAATTTGCACCATTTCATATTCTATTTCCTAAAACAATCCTCGGAAGGGCGCTCCCTCCCACTCCCACCCATTCCCTTCCACTCCCTCCCATTCTCTCCCACTCCCACCCATTCCCTCCCACTCCCTCCCAAGACTCCTCCCCAGATTTTTTACGAAATAGAATATAAATTGGTGCAAATTGGTGATTACTTGGAGTGAAATTTAGAACAAATGATATAACAGTCAGGTCATTATAAATAACATTCTTCCTCACCAACGATTCTCGCGCGCGTCGCACCTTTCACCATTGTGTCCAGTATTTTTGGACAAGCCACCTGGCAACCCTACTCGCTCTCCCCCCGCCCGGCACCCTGACTCCGCTCGCTCTCCCCCCGCCCGGCACCCCGGCTCCGCTCGCTCTCCCCCCGCCCGGCACCCCGGCTCCGCTCGCTCTCCCCCCGCCGGGCACCCCGGCTCCGCTCGCTCTCCGCCCGGCACCCCGGCTCCGCTCGCTCTCCCCCCGCCCGGCACCCCGGCTCTGCTCGCTCTCCCCCCGCCCGGCACCCCGACTCCGCTCGCTCTCCCCCCGCCCGGCACCACAGCTCCGCTCGCTCTCCCCCCGCCCGGCACCACGGCTCCGCTCGCTCTCCCCCCGCCCGGCACCCCGGCTCCGCTCGCTCTCCCCCCGCCCGGCACCCCGGCTCCGCTCGCTCTCCCCCCGCCCGGCACCACGGCTCCGCTCGCTCTCCCCCCGCCCGGCACCCCGGCTCCGCTCGCTCTCCCCCCGCCCGGCACCCCGGCTCCGCTCGCTCTCCCCCCGCCCGGCACCCCGGCTCACTCGCTCTCCGTCCGGCACCCCGACTCCGCTCGCTCTCCCCCCGCCCAGCACCCCGGCTCCGCTCACAGCCTAGCAGTGCAGCACTTCCGGTGCCTGCTGCTGCTAGTGAGCGCGTGGGAGGCTGGGAGCGGCAGTGTAGGCCGGGCCCCGTGCACTGCTTTGTCTGGGGGCCCCTAATGTTGTTGAGATGGCCCTGAAGGTAACTAACTTGCGAGCTTGAACCAGACAATTTTGACACTTTAAACAGCAGTGATAATCAGGGCCGCCAACAGAAATCATGGGGCCCAAGACAAGTGAAAGGAGCAGGCCCCCCACCCCCACCCCTCTCCCCCAACCCAAAGCGCACCTACCACAGGGGAAAAAAATAGCGCGCAACTTTTACTTAACTGTTTACTTGTTATTGTTAACACGGAAAAAAACATTACAATGCAATCTGTTAATTTTAATATTTTCAACAAAAGACAAAGATACTCAATGCTACATCCAACGTGACAAAAGGCCTGGGGGGATTCAGTATGGGCCCGGGGGAGGGGGGGTTAAATATGGGCCTGGGGGGGGTTAAATATGGGCCTGGGGGGGGTTAAATATGGGCCTGGGGGCTATATATATATATACCATCACCTTTTAAGTTATAGTGGGTGAAAAGGGCAACAAGAAACCTCCACCGTATTGCATATAGCAAATAAAAAGATCACTTGTGAGCACATTCACATGTCTTAGGCAGGTCTGCAACCCTGCCTTTCACCATTATCACCCAACATACAGTGTTTCCACTGCAGCAAGGGATTCTGGGAAATGACATGAAAATGAGAACACCATGTCACTTTTTGCCTGAAAATCCATTGTTACATGGAGCCCATATAAGCTAATGCTTGTGGTTAAAACAGCTTTAAAGCACAGCATGGGAATCAGATGCAAAGCCAGAGAAACCACTCACAGACATGTTTCAACCTTAATGGGTATCATCAGTGTGAAGCTGGTTGTACTGCTGGCTTTGCAATTTTCAAGACTGTGGGGTTTACCATCACGTTTTAAGTTATGGTGGGTGAAACATGTCTGTGAATGGTTTTTCTGGCTTTGCATTTGATTTGATGTGATCATACACAACAGTGTATGTTAGACCGGGTACAGCTAGCATAACATTTTTTGGGTTACAAATATGGTTACATTCTAACTAATATTCTATAAGTATTTGATAGACAGTTTATTTCTGTATTTGTTTCTTACCTTGAAGTCTTGTTGCTGCCAGTGTACTTCTTGCTGCACATAAAGTCCCATATTTACTGAGCAGTGCTTTGCCATAAGACCCTTTGCAATGCCCAAATAATCCTTATGGCCCATTCAATTGAATAGGTTGTAAGGTGTTTTCCACCTTTGCCGTAAGACACCTTATGAAGGTGTCTTATGGCAAAGCACCGCTTTGGAAATTTAGGCCAAAAAGTTATGGATAATTGAGTACAGTAGTTATTTAGCTAGGTAGTTCACACACTCTGCCACTAGGTGGAGCAACATAAACAAACATTAGCAAGGTACATCATTCTATTTCCATTTACCATGAATGAAGGGCTTTGGCATGAAACTGGGGCGATAAGCACCTAATGCATTGCAGCCTGGAGTTCTGTATTGAGAAAATGTGATGTTTGACATGTGGGTCACTGTTTCCAGACTCTTGCATAATTTCTTATGCAACCGTCTAAAATATTGGTGCTACTCTGCTACATAACGAAAGAAACGCAGGGAGATGTGTCACGGGTGTCAAAGGCCATTTTCTTGCTATAAAAGACATACCTACAGAGGTATTTAAAATAATGTGCCACTAAGTGGGAATGTACCCATTCTTATTTTTTCACCTTTTTACTCATATGTCAGCTTATGATTTGGAGAGTGGCTAGAAATTGAATTAGCAAGGACACACACCTTGTATTGAGATATATGTAGATAGATATATATAAATGGATATAGATATATGTGTGCGTGTATGTGTTTATGTGTGTATGTGTATGTGTGAGTGTTTGTGTGATCTTTACTGTAGCACCTTTACCCCCACCGTATGTGAGATTTGGGCCGCTCGCTACCTGTGTATTCTTGGTGCAGTGCATAACTGTTGGTAATCCAGGAGGCTCTGAGTTGCTCCGCTGTGGTATGGGGAGAATCAGAACAGGCTTTCAGGGTTCTTTATTCTCACATGGCAGCGCCTCCAGTTAGCGAGGATCCTGAGATCCTGCCGGATGGTCCATGCTGACACTTCCTCTTGCCCACACAGTAAACCACACTCATACATGGTTCAACTGATGTTTATTGAATGGTCCCAGAAATCCCAGCAAATCCACATTCCCTTAAGGTCACCTTAAGGCTTGAGGTCCATCTGGGCTCCCTTCTAGTGTTCCTCCTGTATCCCATACTGGGATACAGGGTAGCTGTTTCCCACTCCACAGGGGGAGGGAAGAGCACACTGACTTCTGGGAAAGTGCCAGTATATACCCTGGAGGGTGGGCTTGTAACCCTGCCCCATAACAGGGCAGGTCTGATACTGATAGGCATCACATATTTGCATATGACCCAACCAGTATCCTCCCCAGGATTGACACTCTCTGGTTGTTGCTAGGCCCACCCCTGGATACAGTAAGTGTATCCAAGGCTGCAATAGCACACTAGTCCTTCATGAGGACTTAACCCTTCCAGTGCCTGTCCCTAGCAGGACTTATTCTGTTAGGGCCCAAGGAAAGTAATAGCGGCCGGAGGCTTTGCTATATTCTCCCCATGGTGAAAATCCTCACTCCCCCGCTGAGGTATACAGTATGTGCAACATCAACATACTGCACCAACAACCCAGTAATTGAACCTAATACACGTGCATTAAAACTTAATACAACAGTATAACATTAGACAACCCCACATATCTGGTACCTCCCTTCATGGAGAACCCTTGGTCTAATATGGGTGTTACATAGGCTACCTCAGCAGTAGTGGGCAGTGTCCGGGTTCTTTACCATATTGCCCTGTCAGGTACCTTGACCGAATAGCACCTACTTCTCCCAGACTCGGAGATGTATTCCACCCTGTCGAGGTGGATGTTGCGGCCCACTACCCACACCTTTAGTAGGTATTTAGCCCTGTCTATCTCGCAAGACTTAGACCCTTTGTAGTACTGGTCAGGTACTCTAGGATAGCCTCTTTGTCCCAATCTATCCTGTGTTCTTCAGCGCTCCTCATGAGGTTCTCGGGGAGATAGGGATACTCAAACCTCATTTTTCTAGATCTCTAAAGGTCTCTGCCCCTGATGTGCTATTCTTTTCTAACACCAACTGTGTTTGCTCTATTTGAGACACATCACCCCGGTTCCCTTGATCCCACCAAGGCAATGCCCTCCCCACAGACACTACAGGCATAACAGACATGTTATCATTGTTCACATTACTGCTTGGGGCCACGGGACTCACCAGGGATAAGGGTCGAGGGGTCAGGGGTTTTATTCTAGGGCTGGGGTCAGTATGGGAGGTGAGGGCAGAGTGGGGCAGATCGGGCACTCTAAAGTCTCTGAATGGGAAACTTATGGGGGTCTCCCCAGGCGGAGCGATAGGAGTGTCCACAGTCCCGGTTAAACTCCTGAGGCCACGGCCTCTAGCCTTACGATATCTCACCGCAGCCACGGCTGCAGCTTCACGAGCGTCTTTGTCTTCCTTCCGCTCCCTGCAGTGGAGTAAGAAAGGATCCACAGAGGGCCAGTCACTCACCGGGGAAGTAGCAGCACTGATTGAGTCCATCCAGCTGGACGGCTTCACGGCCTTCTCTCCTCCCGATTGTGCAGCGGAAATCAGCCTTGCTCTAGGGTCCGTTGGAACAGCACCGGCCAGCACTTCCCTAGGGAATTTCTCCACCAGCCCTAGAGGGTCATAGTGCCTCTCGGCGACTTCCACATAGGCGGAAGCATGAGCGCGGGCTTCGCGCATGTCCTTTCACCGGCATAGGTATTGATCCGCAGCCTTCTGCGCTTGGTCCAAGAGCGGATCGCCATCCCAGATCTCCATTGGGTCGCTGACATCGATCACTGGTACCAGTAGTTCCACGTAAAACTCGGGGACGTGGGAGGGCTCAGCAGCAGCGGGTCCTTCCGTAGGATTCTCCCGCTCGGAGCAGATTATTGGAGCGGCAGCAGAACGCACCTCGCAGTACTCTGGTGGTGCTTCTCCGCGGGGCTCAGGTGGATGACTGCTCGGCTCTGGCATCACTCCGGATGAGGCAGCAGTCAGCTCCGATGTCGGAGTGGTGGCAGGTAGGTTCCGGAACGCATTCACCCAGGCTGTAGGGCCCAGAACTGAGCCTTCTTTTCGCCCCACGTGGCGCACTAAGCGTAGCTCCACAGTTGGCTCTGTATCGGGGTAATCAGATACCATTTGTAACTCGGGGTAGAATAGTTCATACACCATGCCGAGATAGTGCGTGGTGGCGTCGCCCGCGGAGCCTTGAGCTAGCGCCGTTAGCTTACGCACCAGGGTGTATAGTGTCCGCAGCTCTTCGGTGCTCATCGCAGGATTAGGCCAGTGTGTCCCCTTTGATCTAGGCCGCATGTAGGGAACTCGAAAGGCCACGCAGTTAGCCATCTCATGTAGTTCTCCTCCCGGATGATCACACAGTAGAGTCCCTTCCTCGTCCCGGACCCCACCAGTGAGTTCGTAGCATGACGATAACTCCTCAAACGGAGGCTCGGGCAACCCTGCTCCAAGGTTCCCCTCCCTCGGACCCTACCAATCAATGCTTTATCGCCACCCCGCTGAACCCTGACACTATAGTCCCTTTCCGGGGTTCTTGAGCCCCAGGTAATCAAGACACCCCCTCCAGATGCCCTATATGCCAGTCCGCAGGATGACTAAGAACCAAGACATGTAGCTTTTTGCTCCAACACAGGACATCCTTTAGGGCACCGCAGGCTGCAGCTCCCTGGGGGGGAGTTGGGCCCTTGTTTTGGCAGACAGGAGTCCCCTAGAGCTACACCTGGCCCCTTCCATCCTTAGTACTGAGACTGAGAGTAATAGCGGCCGGAGGCTATGCTATATTACTTTCATTCTCGTATTTACTGTAAATCTGCCTGGCTACCAGTCTGTGTCACATAAAGTCAATGTATTATCATAGTTCTTACATTTGATACATGTATCGTGCTACTCCAATTGTTGTCCAGAGGTTCTTAACTCCAGTCCTCAAGACCTCCCAACAGGTCAGGTTTTAAGGATATCCCAGCTTCAGCACAGGTAGCTCAATCAGTGGCTCAGTCGAAGAATATCCTTAAAACCTGACCTGTGGGGGGGTGTCTTGAGGACTGGAGTTGAGAACCCTGCCTTATACCTTTAATAACTCACCAGGTTGTGAAACAGCTTGTGGAATCCCATCTCAAGGACATATATTATGATTGTTGATACAGGCATACCCCAGTTTAAGGACACTCACTTTAAGTACACTCGCGAGTAAGGAAATATCGTCCAATAGGCAAACGGCAGCTCACGCATGCGCCTGTCAGCACGTTCTGAACAGCAATACCGGCTCCCTGCCTGTGCTGAAGCTGTGCACAAGCGGGGAGACTAAAGAGCCTGTTACACATGCATTATTTACATCAGTTATGCACGTATATAACGATTGCAGTACAGTACGTGCATCGATAACTGGTAAAAAGGTAGTGCTTCACTTTAAGTACATTTTCGCTTTACATACATGCTCCGGTCCCATTGCGTACGTTAATGCGGGGTGTGCCTGTACTATTGTTTCTGTATTGTAATCTTGATTTTTCTCTTTTCATTTTATGAATTCAAAGTTAAAATCCCACATAGGGCCTTATATGGAATTACTCTATAGTATTTGAATCTTGTCCTTATTTTCTCCAATATAACCTTATTATGGCCCACACGCAGTTTCGGATTTCCAAATCCACCGCCCTTATTCACTTGTCTTTGCCTGCCGCCTGTGCTGCCGCCAGTGTCTGCCGCCTGTGCCTGCCGCCAGTGCCTGCCGCCAGTGCCTGCCGCCTGTGCCTGCCGCCAGTGTCTGCCGCCTGTGCCTGCCGTCGGTGTCTGCCGCCTGCGCCTGCCACCAGTGTCTGCCGCCTGTGCCTGCCGCTGGTGCCTGCCGTCTGTGTCTGCCGCCGGTGCCTGCCGCCTGTGCCTGCCGCCGGTGTCTGCCGCCTGTGCCTGCCGCCTGTGCCTGCCGCCTGTGCCTGTTGCCTTGCTTCTCCTTCAGAATCCAGCATCAAATGACGTCATTTGCGGCCACGATGTGGCAACGAGACGCTGTGTGCCGTCGTTTGTGACGTACGCGACATCATTTGTCACACGATTTTGAAGGAGAAGCAGGACGGCAGAACGGAGGCGGACGGCACCGATAATTAATTCCCTTCCTATTAGGTCCGATAGGCCTAAGAAAATCCAAATGGGGGCGGACATTTTTGCCGCCCCAAAATTTTGCTGCCTAAGGCCTTGGCCATGTTTGGCGCTTGCTGGCGGAAGCGCGCTCAGGCGCACTCCCGCTCAGCACTGAGCCCCTTCAGCCGCAATTAGAGCGGCTTTAGTAGGGGCTCACCTGCCCCCGGCCAGTGACGCGCCCGCCCCCTGACGGCTGCTGAGAGCGCTTGCGGTAAGCAAACGCAAGGCCAGGGAAAGCACCCGCTTTCCCTGAGCCTCAGCGCGCCTCAGCACGCCAGCAGGGAGCCTGGCCGAGGCCTTAGGCCCGGGCCTAATGGGAAATCTGACTCTGCCCAAATGCACTGAAGGGGACTAGACTTAAAGCTGCAGTTCAGTCAATATCCTGCATGTGTGGTTTTTTTAATAAATCAGTTCTGTAGTAAGAAAAAATACTTTTAGCATTTTCTGTTTTAAAAAAAACAACTTTTAAAGACCAATTTTCTTGTATTCTATTTTAACAGCCATTTGCTAAGGCACTGCCCCTTCCTGTCCTGTCACAAGCCCTGGCACACCCCTTTGTCAGCCCTGCCCTCCCTCTTGCACATGTCAGTGCAGGAGTGCTCATGAATATTCATGAGCTTCCACTGACAGACAAGCAGAATATAAACAGATCCCTTCACTAATTATGTCACCAAATTTCGACCTATCAATACATGGAGAACGAATTGACCGGCAGCTATACCGTTCTTTAGGTAATTAGAGATTGCCCACATAAAACTATTGAAGTAAAAAAAGACTGAACTGCAGCTTTAAGCACCCCTTTACGCCAATTCCCCCTCCAACTGCAGTTAACATGGCTGCCTGATGTCAAATGACGCCGCGTTGCCATGGCAACCAGATGATACGTAACGTCATGATGCCACATGGCGCCGCGTAGCGTCATGATGTTGCGTAGCGTCTGCTTGCCATGGCAACATGGCGTCATTCGATGCTGTGCAGCCATGTTAACTGCAGTTGAAGGGGGACTTGCAGGAAAATAACGGAGAATGCCGGAGACGCTGTCGCACCACGCCACCACCCGGAGGTTGACAACGGCAACCCGTAGCCCGGAGATAAGTGTCCGAACCCGGGGTCTCCGGGTCAAACCCGGAGAGGTGGCAACCCTGCCAACAGGTCAGGTTTTCAAGATATCCCTGCATCAGCAGAGGAGCCTCAATCAGAGGCTCAGCCGAAGATTGAGCCTCTGATTGTGCCACCTGTGCGTGACGCAGGGACTGATTAAGCTACCTGTGCTGAAGCAGGGACCAATTGAGTCGCCTGTGCTGAAGCAGGGATATCCTGAAAACCTGTTGATGGCCCTAGACAACTGGAGTTGGCCTCCCCTGCCTTAGCAAATCTGGACCTAGGCCTGGTTTGCAATACATCCCTGGGTTTTCTATCGAACACAAGATGGCGCTATTGCATTACAAAGATATCCTCAATCTCATTTTTAACAACAAATTGAGCCATCAAACCTCCTGTGAAAATGGTAAATAATTACACTGTTGTGTTGTAATAGAAAAGGCCTGTTGTCTTTGCACAACTGAAAACAAATCTTACAATCAAGTTGGTTTGAACACTAGCAAAACATGTTCTACGTTTATTTGACTGAAATGTTAATGGGTTTTTTTACGAGTAGCCGGCATTTTTACATTGTTTTAACCCAGGCAAGTAATTGTTCTCAAGTTCAGTATTAGTAGACACTTAACACACTGAAACATTACCCAGTTGTTTAATTATTGTATATATTAGAAGGGAAACCTAGCCTGCAACCCTGCATCATCCTGTTCTGACAGTCCCTAAGCGTTAAAGCATGACTTGTACACAGTATATGCATCAATATTAGTTAAAAAAAAATCAATATCCATTGATTTCCATTGAATTTCTTTCTTTCATAAATATAGTGTGCTGGTGATGTGTTTTGTTTTTTTCACCCCATTTTGCCCTAATTTTGCTGCCAGGAGAAATTGACTGAGTCACTGATTGAGCCACCTGTGCTGAAGCAGGGATATCCTGTAAACCTGGCCTGCTGAGGGGTCTTGAGGACTGGAGTTGAGAACCACTGCCCTACAATATAGATCACATAGCTGTTCAAAGCCTTTCTCAGGTTGCCAATGCATTAGGCCGCGTGAATGGTTATTGCGCGTGGCGTGATCAAACACATACCAGTCTATGCGAACGTCCGTAGTGCGTGAGCGCAGGCACACACGAGCGATGGCGCGGTGGCTGCTTTTTCGTGTGACAACGTTATTTAATTGTGTCTCGCGACGGTTGTTACGTGAGCTGGTTCGCCCAATAAAGGCGAACCAGCTCCGTGATGTCACGGCCACGCCCATGACACACCCACAACACGCCCCCCTCATCGCGGCCACCTAGAGGCCCCAAATCGACCACGCACTTTGTCGCGCGCACACGCACCCACCATGGAAGCGGCCTTACTGAAACCAATGGGATTTTCTTACTGGATCATTATGTAGCACTGTGATTTGTCTCTATTTTGTAGCTGGGAGACTTTGATGCATTTGATAAGTGACCCAATACAAATAAAGTCAAATTCTCACTTCAGAGCCACTTACATTTGTGAAAAAGCATCTTTAGTAAATGCAAAACACATTGGGTGTCATTTAGTTTTCATGTGAAGACCATACGGGCCTTACTAATCTCTCACTTAGTGCTGCAATAGTCTCTTAAATAATAAACACTGGCATAATGAACTATGTAAGAAAGGCTACAGCCTAACTGAATAACATCTGCCAGAACAACAAAAGATCTTGATCTGCAATAAGTGTCATAAAACAAAGCTTGCCAAGTTGCCAGTGCTGCTGATGCTGGTTCTTATGCTAATTTGGATTCCCCCTTGTTGTTGTTATGGAATATTTTACCATCCAACTGGATCCATGTAGCTGGGCCTCGTGATCGTCCTTGCAGAAGTTAAATGGGGGTATCTGTAAACCAGTGTGGAAGATGGTGCTCATATCGAGGCCGTTGGAGAGTTTAAACACTTCACCTTGGAACTCCAATCCACACCCTCCCCCCCCCCCCCCCCTCCAACAGGTCAGGTTTTCAGGATATCCCTACTTCAGCAGAGGTGGCTCAATCAGCCCCTGCTTCAACACAGTTGACTCAGTCTTCGACTGAGCCTCTGATTAAGCCACCTGTGCTGAAGCTGGGAAATTCTAAAAACCTGACCTGTTCGGGAGGGTTTGAGGACTGGAGTTGAGCACCCTCGCCTTAGAATATGCATAATCTGATTTATTCCATAGCTTTCTCATCCTTCTCAGCAACCCCTCCTCCTATCTTAAAAATTGTTTGAAACAACAATAATTAATACAAACAAACCTGTTCATGTTACCGATTCATGTTTGCATACTTAAATGGTTCATGTTAGGCATTTGTTACCTATGAGCTTGTATTCCTCCCTGATGGAAATAGCCACTGCACAATTGCACACACAATTCAATGGCATATACACCTGCTTAAATGAGCAATACATATAGCCGCACGCAAGCAGAAATAGAAAAGCAATTCATGATATTTATATGATCAATATATTTACAATCTAAGCTTATAATCATTTAGATTGTAAGCTCTTCGGGGCAGGGACTCCTTTTTCCTAATGTTACTTTTATGTCCCAAGCCCTTATTCCCATTATGCCCCATGTATTACTGCTGTGCAGCGCTATGTACATAGATGGTGCTTTATAGATAAAGATACACATACAGTTACCAACATTTCAGTCCTATATCTTCTCTATAAACCTAATTTCTGAGGGAGTGCTTTGCAGCCGTTCGCCACAGGGGGCAGACCTCTACAATGTCCGGATTGACTCATTTTGCTGTTCAGAGGATGGATTTATTCAGTTAGTCAGTTCTTGGAAAAGGGAGACCAAGGCGCACCAGCACAAACGGAGCAGGAAGGACCCGAAACGCTGTGACGTTCGAAACGCGTTGGATGGGTCTTTTGTCACATTAAAGTGCCCTTTTAATTATTTTCTGTTTTGGGTCCTTCCTGCTCCGTTTGTGCTGGTGCGCTTTGGTCTCCCTTTCCCTGTATTGCATATTGTAGCTGCACAGCCTGTCTGCCTACCTACTACCAGGATGTGAGTATTGCTTATTTTCAGGGGAACCTGCCGATGAGACTGAGGGTGAATGGGCTTGTACCATCTACCACCTGTCTTCAGGAGGATAGTACCCATACTATTACACATTAAGTACTATGTTATTTATTAGTACCCTGGTTTAGTGGTTTGGCTTATTTTTGTTCAATACACCTGCATTTGAGCGCTTCAGCTATTTTCTACATAGTCAGTTCTTGGGGCTGACATGGGACTTTGCCTATCATTACATACTTTAAAAAAATATATATATATATATGTATCAGTACCGTGTTAGCCGAGCTTCAATAATCAAAAAATAAATAGATGATACCGTTCTGTGGCTAACGAAATGCTTTTATTTGTGCGAGCTTTCGAGATACACTGATCTCTTCTTCCGGCGATGTTACAATGAATGAAGCAAGCAAAAGGTATACTTAACAACAGTGTCTATTGGAATGTTATCTGTGCTGGTCCTTCCCCCGGTGTGGATGTGTTTTATGGCTAGAGGTGTCAAAAGGTTCCTGAAAGCAAGTGATGTAAGAGTGTGTGTGTATCTGTGTGAATATAAATGAATGGAGAGCCCACAGTATATACAGTGCTTTACAAAAGGTGTGTGTGGAGTGGGAGTGGATATAAATGGTGTATATATATATTGTATTGAATAATAGTATTCAAAAATAAACAAACACTGAACCGAATAAATTTAACCATGTAACTGTTGTGCCATGTCCCTATTTACCCCTCCCACCTACCCCCCTCTCCTCCCTCCCTTTTTCCCTGTTGTATCCCTCCATCCCCCTCCTCCCAACCCCCCCCCCCCCCAATGTTATATGCATATTTCAACATTATGTAATGTTATCTGTTGTTGTTTTATCAAAAAAATAAAAATGCAAAGTTGGAAAAAAAAAATCTTTACATCCACTACCCCCCCACCTGTCAATTGCTTCCACTATGTTTTCAATTAAGTATTTCCTCCATCAATGAGACTTAGATTGTAAGCTCTTCGGGACAGGGACTCCTTTCACTACTGTTTTATGTCGGAAGCGCTTATTCCCATTGTGTGTTATAATATTATGACACGTGTATTGTAAAGCGCTATGTAGCTGAATAGCGCGATATAAATAAAGATATACATTTACATTGACATTGACATTGAAAAAGGATCAAGGTTATCATTGTCCAGAAAGCAGTGCACAGAGAATTGTTCACTTCTGCAGTTCATGTTAGACATACACTTTTCTGAAAACATATTGTTAACTGTACAGTACATTTTTAGAAATAATGCTGTACTTTTTGTAACATATACATACAAATAATAGCAATTATATAATTATTTGCAGTTATTTTAATTTTGCTCTAAAATATAATTTTAATAGTGTACTTCGTGCTGTTTCTTTTAAATGATGCATTCAGAGAATTATATTTCTATAAGACAAAATACCTCCCTCATTTGGTGTGTGTGTGTGTGTGTGTGTGTGTGTGTGTGTGTGTGTGTGTGTGTGTGTGTGTGTGTGTGTGTGTGTGTGTGTGTGTGTGTGTGTGTGTGTGTGTGTGTGCGCTTCATTCCAATGTGTTCTTCTTGATAGGAGACAATATATTTTAATAATGTTACCATCACGGGCTGCATTTCTGTAAGTAATACCCTGCACACTTTCAAACGATGCAGTCATGTCTAAATACTGTAGTTTATATATACTGGTTTCTATCACTTTAATCAACCAGAAAGGCAGCTTTGCATGTTAGCACAACAGCACAAAGTAAAAATATATATATTTCATGTGAATGCAGTATGTATTAATATAAGTACATCATTTAAAAATTGCACGTGTGAGATTTCTTTTCAAACTGGGATACATTTTATGGAACGTATTTAAAATGACAAAAACAGCCTTTTGAGATTTTCATGTCCCATAGGGAGATAGGTGTGTGTGTGTGTGTGTGTGTGTGTGTGTGTGTGTGTGTGTGTGTGTGTGTGTGTGTGTGTGTGTGTGTGTGTGTGTGTGTGTGTGTGTGTGTGTGTGTGTGTGTGTGTGTATACACACACACAGTATATTTTTATTTATAAAAATGTTTTACCAGGAGGTAATACATTGAGAGTATACTCACAGCTGTACAAAGCACTGTAGTGTCATCTAAACCCAATAACAATTACCAAGAATTGCACATGTTCCACGTCACAATATGCAACACGAAGTCAATAATCAAAGTCAAAGCAAAACAAGGATTTCTGTTAGAATCAGATCAGAGCTTGACATATCCCAAACACAAATGAACCTTGTTCGCATGTATTAGGACAGGGAGATATGTTGTCACCTGTGGTTAAATGTTCCCATCATTAACTCAAGAGGAGCCCCCTGTCTTTTGTGTCACACATTCCAATCTTGCATTGTTTGTAAAACATTTAGAAGAATGAAAGGTTGTTCTGTTAATAGTTGGGCTGACAAATAAACTCTAACATAGGCCGACTGGATCACCAAATTCATACTGAACAAAGTAAATGAAGCAGAAAGAGCTGTGAACTGAGATAGCAGTTCTATTTTGGTTGTGCACATTTGGCACTGTTATAAGCATGATACCAAAAAGTAACACTGGCACTTCTTTTGGCTATGGGATTTTGCTAAACAAAAAGAGAAAAATCTCTGTGCCCCATTTAAAGTGTTCACTTTTTCCATTTTTATATACCTCTGGTACCTGCATATATTGCAGGTGTCCACATAGGATCTTTGTCCATATATTGTGGGTATCTTCTTCTTAATTTGAGGCTTATGCAAATGATGAAGATTTAGGTTTTCCTAATCACTAAATATAAAGAATATTAAAAGCATAGTGAACAAAAATAGGGATATATTTGTTTCGCCTATTGTATATAATGTGCCAGGTATATGAGCAGATGCATAATCAATTAACAAAAATAAAATGGTCAATATAAATTATATATATATATATATATATATATTCATATACGGTATATATATTATATGTATATATAAATATAGTATAGATATATAAATATATATTAGATATCAGCCTCCCAAAAACGACAAGAAGCTAGCTTAACAAATAAACCTTCTCTTAAACATGAATTTCCTTTGTTCAGTCTATGCATTTTCTTCATTGAAACACTGATGTTTCAGTGCATAAGTGGACAGTTTAAGTGCATACACTTCTTATAACAGCAATGGTATTTGGCAGTACCCAAGGAATGTGTACAGCATTTTTAATGACCCAAGGATCCTCACACAAGACATCCAGTGGACTAAATGAATGCTAGATCTTTATTTATGAATGCAAGTCTTTTAGTCATAGACTAAACACAGTAAAAACATGTATTGCAGTTCTTAAAAGATATGCAAACCGCCCTCCACCCAAAAAAAAACCGATATTAATTTGAGACGCTTGTATATTCCCACTTATTTTACCAATTGGGAAGCCCAAGCCCTCATTCTTACCATCAATAAGGGTGGTTTATCTCTAGTGCAAACCCATGGAAATAATGGTCCAAAAAACAACATCAGATAAAGTAACTAAATACATCGCATTGAAAGAGATGTGTTTTATCTTTATAATCTTATGCTTTTTTGTACTTTGTCATTAATTTGGCCCAAACTATCTTGGCTCTATTTTCTTTAGCGAACAAGGTGTGAAGTGATCACACTATAGCCAGTATGTCTCACTGAGATATGTCAAATGCAGAATTAGTTCCTACCTATGGGGAATATTAGATATACATTGGCTTGATACATAGATTCAAAAAATTCTCTGAATTAGAGTCATTTTGTAATTAGGCTTTTGACCGTGTTTCCCTTTGCACCAATGCATCAAGATGCTTCGCAATAGGAAGAGTTAGGGTTAATGTTAAGAACTAATGTTAAATAAAATATTAAATTTAGGGACATTATTTGCTTTCTTTTCTCACTATGTTGAAAATGGCTAGAGCGTCCAAGGCTGCGGCCACAGCGAGCGCGGCACGAACAAATGCATATAATTGCACCAGTCTGGCGACACTGCGGCAGCGCGATGGCGCAACAGGATTTTTAGCAGACAAACAAATTTGATTTTTCGCGCGACGGTCGCGTCACGTGAGCGTTTGAGCCAATCAGTGCAAACCAGCCTGATGATGTCATGGCCACGCCTCCCCATCACGCAAGTGATCGGAGTCCACAGATCACTCAGGTGACAGACAGGTGCGGGACTCCTTCTGCTCCGTCGAGCACGTGTGCTCGCACTATGGCCGCAGCATAAGGCCAGGTCCCCAGTGGCCGCTGTGGCGCGCGCTACGGCGTGCACGTCACACACCACAGCACAGCCCTCTATGGGGCCGGCCCCAGTGGCCGTGTGTGTGTGGGTGCCCAAGATCTGTGGCGCTTACGCTGATAGGGAAGACAATAATTTTGTCTTGCCGTGCCGCAACGCGATCACGTGGTCGGCGCGCACCAATTGAAGGGCAGATATGAGCCTTTTTGGCCGCGCCCCCCCATCATGTCCCCACCCCGCTCGCTCCCCTAGAGCGTCCCTACAGACCGCCGATTGCGGCTGTAGTGTGCACACGCCGCCATGCTGCCAGGCGCACATGCAGCAGGGAGGACTGGGGCCGTAGCCTAAGACAGGGGTGGCCAATTCCAATCCTCAACAGCCACCAACAGGTCAGCCTCTGATTGAGCCTCCTGTGCTGAAGCGCCTGCTTCAGCACAGGTGGCTCAATCAATGGCTCAGTCAACTGTGTCACTGATTTAGCCACCCGTGCTGAAGCAGTGATATCGTTTAAACCTGCCCTGTTGGTGGCCCTTGAGGACTGGAGTTGGTCACCCCTGGTCTAAGGGGCAACTATCTATGCTAAACTATCTTTGTCAAATCTCAAAACTTGATTGCAGCCACCTTATCTTTCCCCCCTTCTCCCTCAGAAAATAATTACTGAGCATGTAGACACTTTTTTCAGAGGTCGTTATTACACACACCCCATAGATTTCAAGTGAGTTTCAAGCATGATTTCATTATACTGTGGGTGTGTTAACAGCTATGATGTTCATTTCTTAGGACATTTAGGTGTAGTGCCCAAAATCCTGCTTTATAATAGAACTTAGAAACAGACAAAATATATTTTCGGCACATTGCGGGTAGGAAGATTGTTGGGGGGGGGGCTGGGATTGATTGGTACATGTTGGCACCAATGACAAAGTAAGAAAAAGATGGAGGGTCCTAAAAAAAATAATTCAGGGATCTAGGCCAAAAGCTTAAGGCAAGGACCTCCAAGGTAGTATTTTCTGAAATACAACCAGTGCCATGCGCTACCGCAGGGAGATAGTCAGAGATTAGGGAGGTTAATGCATGGCTAAGAAAGTGGTGTAGGAAGGAGCGTTTGGGGTTTTTAGAGCACTGGGAATCCTTTTCTGAGAGGTGCCATCTATATTCTAGGGACGGATTGCACCTCAATGAAGATGGATCTTCTGTGCTAGGGGGGAGAATGTTAAAAAGGTTGGAGGAGATTTTAAACTAGGATGGAGGGGGAAGGGGAATGAAACAGATAACGAACTAAATAGAATAGATGAGGAAACAAGGGGTTATGGAGGTAGAATGGGGGCAAATGCGAGTTTGACAAGGAGCGAGTCACTCATAGTAAATACAGATAATACTAGAAAACTTCTAAAGACTAAATCAAGTTGGCGCAGAAAGGAAGGAGAAGATAAGATAATAATACAAGCTGAAAAAAACTTAATGCATGCTTGCTAATGCAAGAAGCCTGACAGATAAAATGGGGGAGCTTGAATTAATAGCTGCAAGGGAGCAGTATGATATCATAGGCATTACTGAAACATGGTGGGATGAAACTCATGACTGGGCAGTTAATTTAGAGGGTTATTCCCTTTTTCGGGAAGGATTGAGCAAATAGAAGAGGAGGTGGAGTATGTTTATATGTTAAACCGGATCTAAAACCTATTATAAGGGAAGATGTTTATGAAGCGAATGATGAAAATGTAGAGACCTTGTGGATAGAAATTAGCAGTGGAGGTAAATGTTTAAAAAAAATGTTTGTAGGGATATGCTATAAACCACCAAATATCAGTGAGATTGAGGAAGCTAAAATACTTTTGAAAATGGAGAAGGCATCAAAACTAGGTCATGTTTACATAATGGGTGATTTTAATTATCCAGGCATAGACTGGGGAAATCAGATTAGCATTACAAAAGGAAACAGGGTTTTGGGGGTGCTTAAAGACAATTATATGACCCAAACTATTGAGGAACCAAACAGGAGAGGGGCAATACTGGATTTGGTAATATCAAACAATGTAGAAGTAATAGTAAATATTCAAGTCCTGGAACATTTTGGTAACAGTGATCATAAAATGGTCTCATTTGAAATAAATTATCAAAAAAAAGATTACTTGGGTTCAACAAAGACTTTAAACTTTAGAAAGGTAGATTTTAATAAACTGAGGACTAATCTACATGTAATACACTGGGATGATGTTTTTGCAGTGGAAAATTTTAGAAAATAAATGGGCAGTCTTTATAACATTGTTAGAAAAGCACACTTATCCTTGGGTAATAAGTATAAAATAAATAAGTCAAAACCAACGTGGCTAAATAAACAGGTAGGGGAGGAAATGGACAAGAAGAGGAAGGCGTTTAGATTCTTTAAGTTAGAAGGGACAGAGACATTGTATCACAATTATAAGGAATGTAACAAAAATTGCAAAAGGGCAATCAAATTAGCAAAAATGGATTATGAAAAAAGGATTGCAATAGAAAGTAAGAACAACCCTAAAAAGTTCTTTAAGTACCTTAATAACAAAAAAAATGAGGAAAGAAAATATAGGACCCCTTCAGTGTGAGATGGGTAGGCAGATTATTGGAAATAAGGGAAAAGCAGAGGTATTAAACCAATGATTTGCCTCTGTGTTTACCAGGGAAGAATCAATTTCAATGGTAGTACCGCAGGAGGAAGCCACAACCTCCATATTAATGAACAATTGGTTAACTGAGGAAGCAGTTCATAGACAGCTTAAAAAATGTAAAGTAAATAAGGCACCTGGCCCCGATGGCATACATCCAAGAGTTCTTAAGGAGTTAAGTTCAGTAATAGCCAAACCATTACATTTATTATTCAAGTATCCATTTCCACAGGCTCATTACCACAAGATTGGCGTAAAGCAGATGTGGTGCCTATATTTAAAAGGGAGCTAGATCACAACCTGGGAATTACAGACCTGTAAGCCTGACTTCAATAGTGGGGAAACTACTTGAAGGTTTAATACGGGATAATATTCAGGAATACCTCATGGAAAACAAAATTATTAGTAATAGTCAGTATGGATTTATGAAGGATAGATCATGCCAAATTAACCTTATTTGTTTCTTTAAGGCGGTAAGTAGGAATTTAGACCAGGGTAATGCAGTTGATGTGGTCTACTTAGACTTTGCAAAGGCTTTTGATACGGTTCCACACAATAGGTTGGTGAACAAAATAAAGCAAATTGGACTCAGTAAAAATATATGCACCTGGATTGAAAACTGGTTGAAGGACAGACAACAGAAGGTTGTCATAAATTGAACTTTTTCAGGTTGGGCTAAAGTCGTGAGTGGAGTACCTCAGGGATTGGTACTTTAACCACTGCTTTTTAATTTGTTTATTAATGACCTTGAGTTTGGCATCGAGAGCAAAGTCTCCATCTTTGCTGATGATACGAAATTGTGTAAGGTAGTAGAATCAGAGCAGGGTGTCATTTCTCTCCAGAAGAACTTGGAGAGACTGGAAACTTGGGCAGGTAAATGACAGATGAGATTTAATACAGATAAATGTAAGGTTATGCATTTGGGAAGCAAGAATAAGCAGGCGACTTACAAATTAAATGGGGATAAATTGGGAGAATCCTTGATGGAGAAGGATTTAGGAGTGTTTGTAGACAGCAGGCTTAGCAATAGTGTCCAAAGTCATGCAGTAGCTGCAAAGGCAAACACGATCTTATCTTGCATTAAACAGGTAATAGATGGAAGAGTAGTAAACATAATTATGCCCCTTTACAAAGCATTAGTAAGACCACACCTTGAATACGGAGTACAATTTTGGGCACAACTCCTTAGAAAATACATTATGGAACTAGAGAGAGTGCAGAGAAGAGCCGCCAAATTAATAAAGGGGATGGACAATCTAACTTAAGAGGAGAGGCTAGCTAAATTAGATTTATTTACATTAGAAAAGAGGTGTCTAAGAGGGAATATGATAACTATATACAAATATATCCGGGGACAGTAAAGGGAGCTTTCAAAAGAACTATTCATCCCAAGGGCTGTACAAAGGACTCGGGAGCATCCCTTTAGGTTGGTGAAAAGGAGATTTCACCAGCAACGAAGGAAATGGTTCTTTACAGTAAGGGCAGTTAAAATGTGGAATTCGTTACCCATGGAGACTGTGATGGCAGATACAATGGATTTGTTAAAAAAAAGTTGGACATCTTTTTAGAAAGGAAAGGTATACAGGGATATACCAAATAAGTAAACATGGGAAGAATGTTGATCCAGGGAAAAATCTGATTGCCAATTTTTAGTCAGGAAGGAATTTATTTTTCCCCTTATGAGATATCATTGGATGATATAACACTGTTTTTTTGTTTGTTTGTCTTCCTCTGGATCAATACATAAATATAGATATAGGATAAAATATCTGTTGTCTAAATTTAGCGTAGGTTGAACTTGATGGACGTATGTCTTTTTTCAACCTCAGCTACTATGTAACTATGTAACAATATGACAAATTGTTTCAATAAGGTAAAGTGGATTTTAAAGCAGAAATATGATAGGAAAATAGATTATGTGCTTTAATGGGACCTGTTGGGGACAAAAGGTGTGTAATAAATTGGAAACAATGGAGGTAGATGGTGGATATTTTGGAAATGTTATGAATAAATTCTAAATCGAGTGTTAGTTCTTGTTGGTTTGGAGAGTGGTTTCCTTTTATCCCTGGAATTAGAACACTAATAGCCCAGAACATGGAACAAATCACATGTATATATTTATGCCCCTCTGTTACATTGGGCACTTTGTTTTCAACTTGATCTCCCATTGTATACATCGTATAGACAATTGGTCTAGCTCCAGGTCAAAGCGTCAGGTGTCTGTGCATTTTATAGCATTGAAAACATCAGGTGTTTAATTTTTTTCCCCTTAAATCCGACCTGAACTAATCATTTAGAACTGTAACACTGTGAACATAAAAGAGGTTGATGTACATATTAGTGCCGGTCAAAGCATATATTTTTCTCCATTTACTGTATTTGTTTGAAAGATTAGAAACAGGTGATGCCTAGGCCATTAACACAGCAGAATCCACAAAGTATAGCTAATGTGTTTACATGAGTGGCTACTGGCTGAAAGCTGATGGGGCCTGATCCTTCCAAGCAGTTAATTGGATGCCTGAATGGTCCAAAATTAAAAGCTCTCTAATTTTTTTTTTTTTTTTACAACATAGAAATCCTCAGTAGATTTCTAAGGTCTTAACTGATGCCTTTTCACATGTGTGCTACACTCTGCATGGCCAAATTGTCACATTGCCTTCCAGATACAAATTCAGACATTTATTTGTGCAAAGAAGAAATAAAAAGAAAGGTGATTTCCTGTTAAGAAAATTGTTTCCCATCCAATATTCAACTAAGCCCTCTGATTAAAATAAATAAATAAATAAAAATATTTTAATCTGAGAAAGCAGTAAGTATTGCTGAAGCATCCACTTTATTATGAATGTTACTAAATGAGCTATTAACCCCCCCCTCCCCCTCAAGCCCTCTCCCATAGCGTTTCATACATTTACAGATAATTAGTGATGTCCTCAGCTGAAGTGTTTGGCAGTAAAGCAACATAAACCTCTAACCGCTTTCGTGTGCATTATTCTGCTTTAGCTTCTTTTTTTTTTTTTTTTTTTTTTACTGTGACCACCACACAGTAACAAACTGTTCTGACCACGTTCATAGAATTCACTTTACAATTTTATACTCACTCTTGTAAGTGGGTCTTCTGTCCCCAGCTGCACCGGGGACCATGCCTGGTCCCAACCTGTAAGACTTTCTTTTCTTTCCTCTTGCAAAATCAATCTGTTGACAGCTAACTCATTTTCCCCCTGAAAACGTATTAGCTATTCAGCCTCACAAAACACTCGGAGCCCCCCTTTGTCCAGGAGAGGACTCGAGACCCCATCATTAGCGCTTATTACTCTGAGCAGTTTGACAGGCTTATAGACTGCTTACAAGACTTTTCCATTCATCTCTGCCCAGAGCTGCCCCGGCTCTGAAAAGAAACGGAAATATTCTACCATTTTTATCAAACTGAATAGGGAAAAAGCTGCCTGCCTTCTCCTCCCTCTCATTCACTTACTTTTGACACAATATTTTTTTTTTCTTTTTGCTTAAAAGACAAGCACACACATTTTTAACCGAGTGTCCTGTCATTTGCTGGGTTGTTTACGGTAAATACCAATATTGCCATTTAAAGACAAATAGGATATAGTTTAGGTATGATGTGCAAGTGATCTGAATGTAAATGCTGCCTAGTGGTGTATGAAATAGAGATACTTCTCAGGAACTTCTAACAGGGCAAGCACACCCTTGTCAAACAGTGGAAGAGACCATGAGATATAACTGGTACATGTTATTTCTGTGGTGTACATTTGAGATCGGAGTAATATGTTTCAGATGGCTGACCACACATTGGGTTTTCTCGGAAAACAATAGCAAACAAATGAATATAAAATAGATTGTACACGTTGTGATTTTTAACAACGACTAAAAAAAACATTTAACAGGAAATCAAGTTTTATTGGCTTTGTGCAGGTTATCAAATGAGTACATCTAATTTCTTAGTTTAAATATATGTTAATCATAGTTTAAAAAAACAAACAAACAAACAAAAAAGGTGGTGGTTGATTCTGCTAACCAACCTCCCTTAGAAATCTGAGTGTAAATCTGTTCAAAATCTCCATAATACTTGAACTGCTAACACGCCAAGCTTGGCAGAGATTGCTCTCTGTGCTGTGTTATGGTTTAAGAAGGACTGACCCTTTGTAAGTATTTGTTTTTTTGTCCACACGTCTGCTCCTTTAGTTCTACAAGGCAGCCAAGAAAATACAGGGGAATTTGGTTATATGAGGCAAATTGAATGATGTATATTTGTCTTTGTCTTTCCGTCTGACTAAGCATTACCCATCATAACACAGATACGTGCCTGTGTATTACCATTACACGAAATACATTATTCTGGCTTCATTGTGAAAGGGTTGCAATAAATACAAATAGTTTTGAAATAGGACTTAAAATTAATCCGGCAACAAAACATCTTTAGGCAGTAAAACAATTTACCCTTCGACTTTAAGCTGTTTTGAACGCTTGATAACTGCAATACTATAAATGTGCTCCGTATGCAATCAGCCTTTATCTAATACGTGTTACTGTATTTATTACCCCGGTGTACATTGCTGTCTTATTGAAATCAGCAATGTGGGAAAAGTAATATGGAATTATATAGGAAAACAGATGAGCATTGATTTGACTGCCGCTAATGTTATTGCTTGCAATATCAGTTATTGAAAAGTATGAACATATTACAACACTATGCAAAAAAGAACGACTCTGAAAAAAAAAATAATTTCAACATTTCAATATGAAAGTTAAACTATTTTTTTTATGGAACCTTAATCACAAACAATACAGCACATTGGCTAAGCATCTGATAGTAATTAAAACCATATCCTATTGTCATTACGGTATGCGATGTGTGTTAAGCAAGGGAAATGTAAAGATTTCTATGTTAGCAGCACACCGTTTAAATATTTAGAAACTCCAACAATATGTTTGCAGGTGGCCTGAAAAAACAATATTTTTCTAGTTTAGTTTGATCATGTAATATGTACATAATTTTAGTAATATATATATGTGTGTGTGTGTGTGTGTGTGTGTGTGTGTATATATATTTTTATATATATATATATATATATATATATATATATATATATATATATATATATATATATATCCCGTGTATGTTTTGTCATTGGATGTAACACTGGGCACCCCCTGTCGTTTGATATATATATATATATATATATATATGTGTGTTTGTGTGTGTGTGTGTGTGTTCATATATATATATATATATATATATATATATATATATATATATATATAGCAGGTGACTACTGTAAACTGATAAGGAGCAGGCTGTATAATGTCTGTATATGTTTGTGCTTTGGTTCAATTGTATAGAAAATCATTCTCTACTGACATGCCACTTACAGGAGACATACAGAAAAGGATACTTTGACCACAGTCCACTCATGAATATCGCCCACGGGCTAGCCAAGGATCACCCTGATTTGGGATCCAATACATGTATGATATTGGGTATTGGCAACACATATCAATATATATTCGTACTTTCTGTTAAAGTGTAGGGTCGATATTCATAATAAAATAAAAATGCCACTGAAAGATCAGTTTCAGAAATACTAGGAACAATACAAAAAATAACGAAACCTGTTCTTAAGGCAATAGTTGTTTATACAGTAACTTTTAACTGTTTGGTATTAACAGTATACCTTATACCAAAAGGATTTCTTTTAGTTTCTCATTTGCAGACACGGAGAGACGTGGGTGTGGACTTTTTCCACGCAGTTTAAGTGATATAAACATATTCAGCGAGTAATGTGACAGTCACTTTTCACACGCATTATCTGAACCTTTTTTTCTCTCTTCTGATCTGAAGGTGTTGCTGCAGATTCACAAGTACATGGTGCAAAGAAGGATTTGACCACACCAAGGGTGATGCTAATAGTGTTCCACATAGTCTTCCTTATAATACTTTAAGCCAGGGCTAGCCAACTTCAGTCCTCTAGGGCTAACAACGGGTCAGGTTTTCAGGATATCCCTGCTTCAGAATAGGTGGCTCAAGCTGTGCTGAAGCAGGGATATCCTGAAAAACTGACCCATTGGTAGCCCTTGAGGACTGGAACTGGCTACCGCTGGATTAGACCCTTAATTTGTTCATTGTAGACATGTAAAAATAGCTCATTTAATAAGAATGGGTCCTCGCCGTATATTTTATTTTAAAGTCTTCATTGGATCCATTGATTCGCCACACATGCTTCTACAAGTCACCTGTGCACACAAAGACAAGCAAAATAACAGCATTCTAACATGGCAATCCCTTAAATAAGTAATATAATATATAAAATAAAATCAAAATCAAAACAACCTTTAAAAGTAAAGCAAAGAATATGCCAGCGTCTTTTCAACATGAAATACCCCAAAAATTATAAAGGGCAGGCGCTCAAACAACTTGGCAGTTGTGTTCTTCAGGCATTATATCAGAAGGTCCTTCAAATAAAGGCGACAAACCTTACAGTCTTCTACTGTGTCAGCAGTGTAAAGAAAATGACATTATGATCAACTCTCCCATGTGTTCTGACAGCCTGTTTGGCTTGATGTGAGACTGCAAACCCAGGGTGATGTTGCTGCGGCAGGCACTGTGTTGAGTTGGATCACACTCCCTCTCCTTCTTGTTTGCTGGGCTTGGCATGCCCGATAGGTCAGATGTCACATTCACTGTCGCTGGATGTGATGGAGATGGCAGAGGTGGCCGCTTTGCTGGACAGGCTGGCCGCAGGACTGGAGGCTGCGACCACCGGTTCCCCTCTTTCATCTGGGATCAATGAGCGTCCAGATCCCTGGGACAAGACCTGCTGCTGCAGTCTGATGAGAGAAGGACATTAACAGGAGAGGCAGTCACCAGGAGCTATAAATCACATCAATATAAGACCTTCCTTTTCCCTTCCATTGCTGCCTCTTCTATCAGAATATGGTGCTGTGTTTTGAAACAGTATTGCAGCAGCCTGACGTTTATAAGACACGTGCTTACCCTGTTTCAGATGTTACCTGTCACCTGTGTTACTTGACTTGGGTACCACAAGCTAAAACTGCAGGTCAGGCTACTCAATTATATTTAATACAGGTCAAAAGCCTCAGGATCACGACCATATTCGCGATCCAGAAAAGTCAAAATATAAGGCAGCCTCAACAACAGATGTTAACGCCTTTGTATTCTTGCTTTCAGCACCTTGTGACTGTACTGTTTACGTTTTAGAAAGATGTTAATATCTATCACACGCAGATTCAAATAAAATAAAAAATATAAGCAGAAAGTGCTTATATTTCATATAATCACCCAATTACTCGGCAAATTTAAACACACACACACATTCGCAGCTCATATCCTTATCTCAGAAAGATGAATATTAACACATTGTAGTGGTTCAATTTAATATTCAGAGATTTTTCAAGAGTGTTGGGGATTACTATTTATATACAAATATCTGTAAATGGCTTTTAGATTTTTGTCTTCCTTTAGGCAGCAAAATAAAAAATAATCCAGTGCAGGAAATAAATGTTCAATGTTGTAGCAAATCTTTGACTGTAAGATTCATTTCCAAAATACTAAATTGTTCATAGGTTGTACGATGGACATTTTGTGTCTTTGTGCTGTTATTGCTATATTGTTTGACTGATATGTGGAAATATAATATGCGGAATCGCAAATGCATTAATTGTGGTTACATTTACATATTTTAAAAGGCCAGCGCCAGAAAGTAGGAATTGTATTTTAAAGCTTTCTAAATCTGATTAAGATATGTCTAAAGTAGAGATTAACATTGAACTTTTAGCCAATGGAATGTATTCAGCCAGGATAGTGTCAGACTGTCATGTTAACTGTATTTTATCATTTTATTATTTTTAACTACACGGGGGGGGGGTCCCAGCTGGAAAAAAAAGAAGAAAAAGAAAGCCAAATTCATTACTGATTTTAAAGGTGTTGACAGATTTATAACGCACAATAAAAATCGTCCAATTTAATGAATTCAGAAAAAAAAATAAACATTATGTTTCCAACGTCAAAATTACAGTAGAATATGATTATCGAACAATGCAAAAATATTGTTTTTTTTTTACAGTACCGGTGTTTAATTGTAATTCAAACGACTGTGATCTGTACAGTAATTAAAAAAAAAAAAACCTTCAGTGTATATAATTACAACAAATGACATTTGAAGTGGCAAATCCAAGGAAACACGACCAAACTGTTGAAGAAAACGCCTAGCATATTATGCTGTGTGGTGTGAAGCCTCTAATCTGCTTCTGACATATTTAGAGATCCACATGCTAAATAAACCATTTTAAAGCAAAGCGTATAGACAGGGAAGATGCAAAGTGATCTTGTGTGGGTTTAGTTAGAGGTCTGGTATTTCTGTATAACATGGCTGCATATGTAACCATTGGAAGTCAGCATGTAAATCATATACAAACACACACCTGTTCTTAGCCGCTGCAGCTCTATCCCTTTGTCTTCGGTTTTTGAACCAGTTTCCTACTTGTGTTGGGGTCAGTCCAGTTGCCTGGGCTAGTTCTCTCTTTTTGCTCGGGTTTGGATAGGGGTCTTGTAGGTACCACTCCCTAAGCAAATGCCTTGTTCGTTCTTTAAAGCAGTGTGTCTTCTGCTCCCCATCCCAAATAGTTCTGGGCAGCGGGAACTTCTTCCTCACTCTGTACTTGTCTACTGGCCCTAAGGGTCTTCCTCTCAGTTTCTCAGCTTCCTGATAATGAGCTTCCAACCACAGAGCCTGGAGCTTGGTGTGGGACTCCTTGGTGAACTTGTGGTTCTCCAAAATGTGGTAGAGTTCCCTGAAGTTCCCCGTGTGAAAGGCCACAATAGCCCTGGCTCGGAGGACGGATTCATTCTTGTTGAGGGCCTCGCAAGCTGCAGGAGCCACTGGCAGTGACCAGAGAAAGCGACCAAGGCGTTCAATGTCCCCACTCTCCTCCAGGGTCTCACACACCCCGGCTACCTGCTGCGAGCTAAAGTTCAGGATAGGTAGCTGAAACATCTAGGCTGATTTCGTTTGGGGAGGGGAAAAAAAAAAAAAAAGCCGTTTAAAAGGAAAAACAATCCAGAGTCAAATTGTTAGCACGACCTTCTTCAAGATGATATGTCTGCTGATGCACTGGCTAACTCCAAGAGCCAAGGCAAGGTATAGCAGCGGGTCTGCTGTTAAAGGGAAGAAGCTGCCCAGAGCCAGCACAGGATTTTCTATTGGGCTTGGCAGATTGGCTGCTTGGTTACCATGGATTCTTGTCAATCAGTGTCAGCCTTTGCCAATCAAAGTGGGGAGAGAGGGGAATATTTCAGCACCTCCCAGGGCTCGACAGCGCCCTGCTCTCCCAGCCAGATCTGCTCCTGTCCGCAGAGGCACACACAGGGCGCATACTTTCATCCCTGGCTGATCTTACCCATCACCCACAGAAGGCAAATAAGAATCAAACTACACAAAAACACCCAGAGCCCTTTCCCATCCAAGGGGTAACTGGCATCGAATTAGAAAGGTGACGATGCAATGAAACCAACTGAGATGAAATAGATGAATGAGATCATGTTGGTTGTCACCATGCATATTCTGGACCCATACGGATGACAACAAAAAAGCAAGAAGCAGATTTTCTGCATCATGTTAAAATCTGTCAGCTTCTGATTCTATGTTTTTTTGGTAAAAACACCCAGGGTATTTGATGCCATGGCGTAACACACACACACACACACACACACACACACACACACACACACACACACACACACACACACACACACACACACACACACACACACACACACACACACACACACACACACACACACACACACACACACACTATACATCCATGCCAGAAATAGCTGGGGACCGTTATGTTGACTTTTCCTGAATGCAGGAGGAGATATTTCCTGCGACTCTCCAAAATCCTTTATCTTGACACTTTATCTCAGTTGTTAGGCCATGTAAAATATATCAGTTTTTTTTTTACGTTCAAAATGTGGTTTTCGGATGAGTGGAGCAGAGAATAGCAGAGTGAGAAGTCATTTGTAGGTCAACATAAAAAAAATGTGTAAGCAAAATTCAGAACCCTTTAAAAAAACAAAAAACCGGATAGCTGTTTTATCATACAGAAAACAGGATTGTGTGCCAATTCCGCATATACTGTATGAATGCCATAATACAACCCTTCATTTTATCAGCAAATAATGCTCGCCTGCTATGGTAACATTTTCATACCGATCAACAATGTACAAAGGATTTGAGTGATATTTTCTATAACATAAGAGCAAGGGAGGCGACCTTTAATTTGCATTTCACCCAAATATGTCCTTTCTGCCCTTTGCTAACATTACTGTAGGTCAATCCTTTTTTCTTTTACAGCTATATTTTCCTTAAAGATCCTTGCCTAAGCAAGATTTTTCCCCCCGCTGTACCATGAAAGCTGCACAGAGAAGGAGGAATTGCAAAGCGTCTTTTATTTAGTATCAAGAACAATTTGTCTTTTGCTTGTGAAGATTTGGTAAATAAGAAGGCAGATAGATAGCGCAGATGGTTGGAGGTGTCGGGTCAGATTATGATATGCCTCAATACAGTGCTAAGCTCATTCTGACGGAAAACCCTGATATTATTTTCACAGATCTACACAGTTCACTTGAAAAAAAAAAAAAGAAAAAAAAAAACCTCCAAGCCATTTACATCATTTATGGGAAGCTCACAGCGAGCAGTACGAAAATGTTTTCAATACTGCTCATTTTCATAAAAACAGACAGTAGCCCCAATAAAATCCAATACATAACATCATGGTTTTTTTTCCAGCTAGTCAGCGTTTATTTTTTATTTTATTTCTTCGTTTTTGTAACACAGGTTCAACTTAAAGAGTCAATTAATTTCCAAATATTCTCAGCGCATGTCTTGGTTTTTTTTTCGCAGAAAGGATTTAGGGTTAAAAATGACAAGTAAAATGCAGCCAGTCCATTCAACAAAATGTGTAAAAATATATTCCAAATATAAGACCTGACGTCTTTCTAAAGACAGAAGCATTTAGTCACACGAAGAGATTATATTCTACGCAATGTTTTGCAGCACATATTTCTCTATTCTCAGTGTATAGTCAAAATACATTCAATGACATTATATTAAATAGAAGAAGACACAATGTGAGTGCTGTATTATTTTCTTGGTTCTACATGGGCTCTATATATACAGTGGTTTTGCTGGGATTCCCATGTAGAACCAAGAAAATAATACAGCACTCACATTGTGTCTTCTTCTATTTAATATAATGTCATTGAATGCATTTTGACTATACATTGTGTATATATATAGACACACAAACACACACATAAATGCAGAAACATGGCACACACGAATGAAGCAAAACAACATTAATAATATTGAGTGCATACCGTCCAAAACAGGTAAACGAAGAAGCAAAAAGGGTCAGGCACTCCAATGCAAAAAAGGTTGGGCTGGTATTTAATAAATCAACGTTGTGGCTCATGTAAGAGCCTCGAGAAAGCCGAAACGTTGAGTTATTAAATACCACCCTTTTTTGCACTGGCGTGCCTATCCCTTTTTGTGTGTATGTGTGTGTAATAAATATATATATATATATATATATATATATATATATATATATATATATATATATATATATATCACACACACACACACACGCACACACACACGCACACGCACACGCACACGCACACACACACACACACACACACACACACACACACACACACACACTCTACATTGCCATGTGCATTAGAAAACAGTAAGATTGACCATGATGGGAGCCATTGGTGCAGTGTGTAGGATGCAGTTATAGAGGGAGCACGCCAGGCATAGATCAGGATATGTGCTATTTATACATCTACGCTTAATTATGCAAATTAAAAATGCAATGTGATTTTCATGCATAAATCGTTTACCACCGGTGGCAATGACACAAATTGGGTCCGACCACACTCTGTTGTGTGTTTTTCTAAGATGTAGACCGTAGAACTTTAAAAAGCCCTTTCGGCATTCACAATGCACAGCCCGATCTGCATGCTGAGCAGAGCTGTCACCACGACATGTTTTCATTTTTCTGATAGCTCAAGAAATGCTTCTCACAGCATACAGTACATGCTTTGCCACAGTAATGTGCTACCAGTTAGTGAACCCCACTAAGGAATAGAGACGGGACAATGACCACTCACTGCAACCCAATATGGCATACAGTATATGTTAAAAAATCAGCACACATCTGGGAATTCCTAAAATATATATAAAATAAGAGAACAACTGTGAAATGATATATGGCTGCAGTATATTGTGTTAAACTGCAACAAATGTATCAAAGAAAAGAATACCGCACTAATAGTGGTGTTTTTTGCTTTGATAATATTTGGGGTCGTTGTTTGCCCCTAATTTTGCTTTGGTTTTGCCCCCATAACATTTGTATTGCTAATTATAGAAACACTTGCTGCAGTATATGGCTTGCCTGTGTTCCTGTAAACCACTTGGATCTTGGGTCTGCTAAGAAGTGAATACAGATAGCAGGGAGCCTGCTTCCCTTTCACAGACACGAGGCTGGACTCAGTTTAGTTAAGGCAGAGTGAATCACTGAGCTGTATTTCACTACTCCAGGTTATGAATACGCATCATAAAAAAAATACTACTACAGAGGCTGTAATACCAATAATATAGGACGAATTACAATATTAAGCTCATTCATTATCACCATCCATGCACGGAGCCAAGTAGAATGACATGCATCTGCTATTTTAGGTGATAATAGAAATGTGCATTATTACAGTCCTGTCTTCAGGTTGTATAGCATTTTACTTATAAATAAGATACTTACGGCAATATGAAATGCGTCATTTCCTGTAAGTGTATACTGTTATACTCCGTTTCATTAATGTTTATTTTTATTACATTTTTTAGGATCAAGTCACAAAGAAATGTGCCCTACCTATAAAGTAATGTGGAATTATACATTTTGTGCATTTTATTCCGATTTAATATGGGTACTTTTTTGCATTAAGTGCTGGTGGATTCTTGTCTGTGGATAACTATTTTACTGGATATAGGCTCTTAATGGAATAGGGATGTATTTTATATTTACTATGAATACAATAAAAAAAGACTTTACACATACAGCACATATTTGTTAATATATGTGACAAAATTACATCATGAATATTACAATAGCACTTACATTGTAGAGTTACATAGTACATGAAGCTGAAAAAAAGACATAGGTTCTAGAGTTCAAACTATGAGTCTTAGATACTAATCCTATATTTATAGATATACTGAAGAAGGCAAAGAAAACATACAAGCCAGTGAAATATTTGCCAATGATGCATCATAAGGGGACAAATAGATTCCTTCCTGACTCCAGTGGACAATCAGATTTCTACCTGGATCAACATCCTTCCTATGTATACCTTTCATTTCTAAAAGACCCTTACCTTTCCATAACAATATCTACTGCATCTGCCATCACATTCCCCATGAGTAGTAAATTCCACATCGTGACTGAAAAGAACCCTTTCCTTTGCTGCTGATTAAATCGCCTTCCTCAATACAGTAGATGACCCTGTGTCATCTGTTCAGTCTTTGGGATGAAATGTTCATTGTATTGTCTTTTAGTATATTTGTAAATAGTAATCATATCCACTCTTTGATGCCTCATCCCCACTTACAGTAGTTCTTCCTCATCAGTCAAACATTACATCACCTTTAATAATGTGGATTCTCTTCTCTGCAAGTTTTCCAGATCCATAATGTATTTTTAATGGAATGGTTCTGAAAACTGTACTCCATATGTAAGGTATGCTCTTACTAAGAATTTATACAGTGGTAAAATTATGCTGTCTTCCCTTCTATCTACCTTATAATACCCAATTTTATGCATGATAATGTGCTACAGTATTAGCCTTGGCAGCTACTGCCTGACATTGAACTCTATTACAAAGCCTGCTGTGTACAATTACTCCTATATCCTTCTCTATCAATGGGTTGTCTAATTTCATCTCATCTAGTTTGTGTAGGTACAGTACCATACTTTTTCTTGCCTCCCAAATACAGAACCTTTCATTTATCTGTATCAAACATCATCTGCCATTTACCTTCCCAAAATTGCAGTTTATCCAAGTCCTTCTGTAGAGAGGTGGCACCCTCCTCTAACTTTACTACCTTACATTGAAACAAATAAATTTCTCTCTGTGTCAGCTCTTATCTTCTTATCTCTCTTACAGAGAAGGAGCGGCTCAGTGAGTACGGGTTCTTGTGACCTTGGGCAAGTCACTTTATCTCCCTGTGCCTCAGGCACCAAAAACATAGATTGTAAGCTCCACGGGGCAGGGACGTGAGCCTGCAAAATGTCACTGTAAAGCGCTACGTAAAACTAGCAGCGCTATACAAGAACATGCTATAAGAACATGCTATTATTATTATCCAACCTACGATCCAAGCTTGCCAGCTTCCAAACATAGCTGTGCTTCCTCCAATGGATCACTCCACTATACTTGGAAACAAAGTAAAGAAGAAAGGATGAAGATGAGAAGTAAATCCCAGGATGGTGCTTCCAATGTCCAGGATGACGATTGCAATATAGCTTTAAAAGTCCAGGAACTTATATATCCATTAAATAAATGATATGTGCAGTTTGAAAGGCATAGAGCTCACAATAAAGCCATAATTAAGGACTACAATAATAGGATAAAACTCACTGTGGATGTAGGAATGAATTCCCAATGAAGAGAACCCACTCCACAGTCACTTAAGAGTAATAATCCACTGTCCCTAGGCTAGAGCGACAACAGCCTATCTGCATACCAAATCATTTTAGTAAATGTGAATAACTCACTGTTTAGTTGTCCATAGAAATCTTGATTGAAATGGCGTGCCTCCATCCATAGAATGAGTATAGATATCCGAAAAAAGATGATGGAGCACTCTTTGTAGCGATGGCTACTACGCATCTTTGAATTAAGCATTTTTAATTTTCACTAGCTAGCCTCCAGCCCTTTCATTTTGCAGCAGTGCTCCATCATCTTTTTTCGGATAGAGAAGAAAGGAGACAGGCACACAATAGTAAGTAAAATATCTGATTTATATACCGTAGTATAAAAAGAAGAATATCCAAACGTACAATACAGAAAATATCGGTGCAATCACAGCAGCATAGCCAAGTGCAAATCTTTGGTAGCAGAATAAATGGCGTCTGGCAAGCAGGGACGCCACTGCAGGGGCATAAAGTCCACAGGGCGTAGCTAGTAGAACAGGAACTGATGTCACGGACAAGGCTCAAACAATCCCAATGCGTTTCGCACAATAAGTGCTTGACCGGGGGTGAGCCAAAGAATGTCTCTCACATATTATATAGCCCGCCCATTACATTTATTCATTGGTGGCCCAATCAATCAAGTATATATACCATATTTCCTCGATTCTAAGATGCACCTTTTTTCATATTTTAACATGTCTGAAATCGGGATGCGTCTTAGAATCAGTCTTTTAGAAAACCGAGGCTGCAAGGGGATGCTGGGGGAGTATGGCAGGGCAGGAAGCTGGAGCAGCTGCATTGGGGAGGCTTATAAGGGTTTCCAGCACCCTGCAGCAGCTCGGCAGTCTTACCAGGTCTACTGTAACTCTGCCAGGGCAGGGATTTTTGGCTTCCAGAGCACTGTGCTTTCACTCCAACAGTCTCTGCCTGCTGCCGAGGTCCTACTGGGCTTCGTTGCCATCCCTCGGCTAGTGCCAAAAGCTCTGACCCTGGCCATTAAGCCCCCCCCGCCCCCGGTGACTCTTGGCAACCCTTGGCCTGGCGCAGGGGCAGGCAGGCAAGTGTGAACGGGACCGGAACTCCTCACCTCCCTGCAAAATCACAGGCTTTTAAGCTCCCGACGACACTCTGACCAGGGCAAGGGTGGCGGGTGAGCCAGGTGTGCGCACGGGACCTGCCCTCCCCCAATCCACACCACCAAACCCGCCGGGCGTTAGGCCCTTGTAAGCCGGGAAGGAGGACGGTGGAGGGATACAGCCTGCCACCATGCGCTGTTACCTGGGAGTCGATGGGCAGCAGTGGGAACTTGTCCAGCCCGCCTGACACTCCTCACCCGTCGGCGGAGAAGGTGGTGGGGGGAAGAAGTCGCTGGATAAGAAGTGCAGAGGAAGCGCAACAACATTGCGGTGCGGAAGACCCGGGACACAACGGGAGTATCAAATGATCTCCTCAAACATTTTTTCTGCCCATTTAATGTAGTATTTCTTTTTTTCCAGAAATTTTATATTAAATCAATGGTGCGTCTTAGAATCGAGGAACAACGGTATATGTATGAAAAAGATGATACAAACAGTTGAAATCAATATATAAATGCTTGTGTCACAAACAATAATAATAGTGATAGAATACGTGAGTATTCATACATTAGTGCATAAATGTAATAAATAGTACAATTTATAAAAATTAATTAAATCAAACAATATTTTGAATAACTATTGCATTCTAAAGTAATGATCTTAAGATCAGATAGCTCATGTAATACAAAATGTGAAACAGTGACATATATGACAACACATATGTAAGTAAAATAACTACAAATAAATGTATTCTTAGAAAAATATATGAGATGGAATTTAAATATTTATAATGAATTCATTATTGTTTGTGACACGAGCATTCATTGATTGATTTGAACTGTGTATGGTGTGTGTCATCTTTTTCATACATATGTATGTATGTATGTATATATATATATATATATATATATGTAGAGGTATCAGTACCGTGTTAGCCGAGCTTCAATAATCAAAAAATAAATAGATGATACCGTTCTGTGGCTAACGAAATGCTTTTATTTAAGTGTATGTTTATTTAAGATCAGTGTATCTCGAAAGCTCGCACAAATAAAAGCATTTCGTTAGCCACAGAACGGTATCATCTATTTATTTTTTGATTATATATATATATATATATATATATATATTTGATTGATTGGCACACCAACCAATAAATGTAATGGGCGGGCTATATGATATGTGAGTGACGTTCATTGGCTCAACCCTGATGAAGCACTTGCCATGCGAAATGCGTTGGGATTGGTTGAGCCTAGTCCATTACATCAGTTCCTGTTCGACTAGCTACGCCCTGTGGACTGTATGCCCCTGCAGTGGCGTCCCTGCATGCCGGACGTCATTTATTCTGCTACCCAAGAATGATTGGCTATGCTGCTGTGATTGCATTGAAGTTTTCTGAATTGTAAATTTGGATATTCTTCCTTTTATGCTACTGTATATAAATCAGATACTTCACATACCTCGGTGCGCTTGTCTCCTTTCTTCTTTACTACCTTACAACATTTAGTGCCATCAACAATAATGGAGACTTATCTACCTCAAGGTAATAAATAAACAAACTATATGCACAAGATCCCTACTGAAGCATTTGAGGACCTCTAAATAAAACAACATTTAATGAGTATATAACTACAACAGCACAGGGAACAAAATATGATGGGTTAAAAAGAGAAATATCTATTTCTCAACTGGAGATGACATAATGTTGAGGGACCACTAGAAATGTCAGGACACTATATAATCAACTTAAAATAATGTGCTAAGCAGTGTTGAACCAAGTCCCTGTGAACATGAATGAACTACCAAGTGAATAACGTGAGCAAAATTAGAAAGAGACGTCAGTGAGGGATGGGGAGTGTAAAAGGAACAGGTGAGAATATATTATATCTACAAGAGAGTAGATTTTGTGAGGTGCAGGCACTCATGCCAAATAGTGCTAGCGTTGTTCAGACCTAGGGTGGTTAATACCCTCTATTTTGGTCTTGGCAAAGAGCTAATGCTGGCTGTTCGAGGAAATCCTCACGTTGCCCCATACTGAGCTTGTCTCACTCACAGTGTCACAACTAATGACATCAGGATGACCCTCATAGTGATTAATAAACCATTTAAAAAGCAGTGGCCCCAATACTGAATAGCACTATTGTTTTCTTTGATAAATCTGAGGCATGTAATTTACAACTTTAGCATAATCTAATACGGTTCCAGTTTTATATCCAGGTGCAAATATTTACGCCCAGGCTAAATCTCCTTTTTTTATACATTAATCTTTTGTGGGACACCGTATCAAAAGCCTTTGCAAAATCTAAGTAGACCACATTGCCTTGGTCTTATTACCGACTTGCAACCACATAGACACTAACAGGGCTAGTTTGGCATGACCTATCCCTCTATGCTGACTATTACTTAAATGTTGTTATACAAAATACATTCCTAAATTGTATATCTTAATAAACCTTTAGTCAGTTTCCCCACAGATCTGTAATTCCCTTGTTGTGACCTCGCACCTTTCCTAAAACTTAAAGGTACCATATCTGCTTTACGTCAATCGTGTGGTACTAAGCGTATGGAAAATCAGTTCTTGAATATTTAATGTAACGGTCTATCTTTCATTGAACAGAGCTCATTAAGTCTACTTAAGACTGCATGATCACTTACTGATGGGATCACCCTACCCTGACTATTACCAGTCTGCTTTAGCACAGCGTACTAGTATGGAGCAATGAAGTATTTACCACTGCAGACAGGATATCACTTATCACACTCAGCTAAGATTTACACGTTTGAGATATTATCAAAATACCATATTCCCTATTTACACCAATAAAATGTCCCATTTCGTAGCCTAAATACAGGGTAAAAGACAACCTTTACAATGTCTCTATCTACTACTGATGGGACATCCTTAATCTACCCATTATTGTTTAACATCTGCCACACATTATACTTCCTTGTCTTTACTTGACCTCACTATAAGGATGGATTGCTTTAATTCTGCGTGGACATTTTTACTCATTCCATGCTTTTTTAATATACATGATAAACTTTTCCTTAATATGACTTATTTCTATTTGTCTATGAATAGCACTTGCCTCTCTCCCTGTCTCTTCATCCTTTCTAGTTTTTCTGTTGCTTCCTTTCATCCCAGATTCTCCTATAACCAAGGATCTTTTGTGTGGGGCCTCGCAGTCACTGAGACCAACATGTAGGGTAATTGCTAGAAGGGGGACTATGAGGGCCTATACCTCATCGGCCTTCATTGCTCTATAGCAGGTCATTTGCTTAAACAGGCTGGTAATTGTCAGTGTGCGTAGGGTGATCACATTAATAACTAGTCATGCGAATCCTATTGTAATATTCATGATGTCATTTTTGGCTAGGCATATTTTACACCAACCTTTCCTTCTTCAAAGATTGATCATTGATATCAGTTTAAATATTCAGGTAAGTATTCCGTGTTTAGTGTCCTGACACTTTTTTCCCATCCAAATAACCTCTCTGACTCATTCTAACTCTCCCAACTATTTCCTTAATGCACTTACTAACTGAAAACAGGGTGTGCATTATACTATTTTAAGGGATTCCCCAAGTGTTGTGAGGAAGACACATTTGATGCATACTCTGAATAGTGCTTATCACATGTCCTGAAAGAAAAATCTGTTCTCTGCTTTCAAAAATAGAAACAATTAACCTTTAATCCTCATACAGATGTAGCAGACATTGTTGCACCCGTTAGTGCGCTCCCGCTGATGAAATAGCATGCTGCCCTTCCCCCTTTGCACGCAACTAATTCAAGACAATGGCCGCTTCTCCTGCTAGCGCGTTGTTTATGTCCCGTAGGAAGGCACCAGTGACTGCAATATCGTCTGCTACATTTGTATATTTAACAGTGTCATTTAAAACCTCAATAGAATGTCAGGCATCATTTTCCTAAACCATAATACATGTATTTTAACAGTATGGAAGCTTCAATACACAGGTAATAAGCACGGAGGGAAATATCACAAGGTGTAAAAGAAACATTTCCAGTTGGGGGTCCAACCTAGTCAACCAGTGAAAGTATTATCATTTGCCTGCTGATGCTATACAAGCAACACAAACTTTTGGGGTTTAATAGTCAAGCCGTTAGAAAGATAATATTTGGTACACTCCAAGGTCCTGAAATTAATGCAGCTCCATTGGAAACTTTGTTAACAGAATCTTGACTAACAACCACTTTAAGAGTGTGAACTATAGTATCCACATAGCTCTTTAAATGCCCAGGGACAGGGTAAGAGACAGTTTTTAATTCAAACTTCATGTTCTGTCTCCAGTTTACACTACATGCCCGTGTCAGAAAACATGTAACTTACTTTGTGATGAAAATCTGTGGATGCATTTTTTTCTTCAGCAAAAGCAACAAATAATTTCCTGTTAAATACCGTGGTACATGTACAGAACCAAATCAACATTTGGTCAAGTTTGTGCTGCTTAACATACTTATTTTATTAACATTTGTGAAGCAAAACAATTGTATTCAATTATACTCATCAGCATCATAAAATATTTCAAACTTTTTTGAATGCTCTTATGTTGAGAATGACAGAAGCATGGCCATCTTTTTACATTATTTATCATATATATTATATATGTAAAATGCATCATGCTAATTTGCATCTTAATTTGTAGTTTATTATGCAAGGATAAGAAATCAGATAAGGATCGATGTGCTAAAGTGGCATTTTTGTGACATCTCCTACAATTGTTTTTTTTCTGGTCACTATATAGGAAGTGGATGATTTTCACATGAAGACCCACATTTCTGGTTGGTTCATAAACACACCTCAGGCTTACCCCGCATTAACGTACGCAATGGGACCGGAGCATGTATGTAAAGCGAAAATGTACTTAAAGTGAAGCACTACCTTTTTTCCACTTATCGATGCATGTACTGTACTGCAAGCCTTATATACGTGCATAACTGATGTAAATAACGCATGTGTAACAGGCTCTATAGTCTCCCCGCTTGCGCAAAGCTTCGGTACAGGTAGGGAGCCGGTATTGCTGTTCAGGACGTGCTGACGGGCGCATGCGCGAGCTTCCGTTTGCCTATTGGGCGATATGTCCTTACTCGCGAGTGTACTTAAAGTGAGTGTCCTTAAACCGGGGTTTGCCTATATTGACTTATTTGTTATGTTGAACTTGATGGACCTTCGTCTTTTTTCAACCTCATCTACTATGTAACTACTGTATGTAACTAACTATGTTGCACTGACCCTGATCTGACAAAAACCACAAGGGGAGAATGAACATATTTGAAGAGATGGACATGTTCAGTGGTGTTTAGAAGACTAAAAAACAAAACCTGGACAGGCAACACCTTTCCGTATCAAAGATATTTGATATTGTAGCAAATCTTCTGATATATGTTATATGGTATATGTTAATGATAGCTCAATATATACAGTTTAATCCAGCTCAGAGTTTTAATTTGTAAAGCCAGGGGTTCAAAATGACATATATATAAAAAAAACTATATATAAAAATAAAACACACTAGGAGGTGTAGGTTGTGACGATAGCCTGTCACAGGTATTAAGGTTACACAAATCACTGGGTTGACCTGAACGAGTCTTAGATATAATAAAGTATATTTATTCTTTTGGATAGGTGAACACACGAATAATACAGTAACAAACAAGAAGTACACTTACTTTGGGGTTGGGGAATGAGAAGTATGAAGCATAGCAATTCTCTCGCAATCAGGTAACAATCAGATGTATCAGAAGACAAAGGATAAAGGGTGAACAGCAGTTTATAAACCTTTTGTGCCCTATCCTTAACATTGAGTACAGTGGATTGGTTTTCAATTAACTCTAGCCACTCATTAACGTGGGAACACAATTTGACACATGCCCCCCTGCTAGCTGGTACATGCGCAGTAGAGCTCTGGGGTCTCATTTCTGTAACCCCTCCTCTGAATCAGGAATGCTAGCTAGTCTACCAAATGGAATATCTGGCAGGAAACCCTTTGTTGTGAGGTGTGAAATGGAACACTGGAAGACTGCTCTGGTTTGAGTAATCTCCGCCCTCATGCAAACAGTGGAGGTGACAAAATACTTTGAAACATACTTAAGTCCTAGACATTGGGTCGCCTTTCTGGCCATATGCAACCCTGGTATGCAAAGGAATTTCCTCTGGGTTTTACCCATACATTGAAACACAGTATGAAAGATAAAACATAAACATATTAAAATATCCGGTTCCGTTAGGTCCAGCAGGCCCAAACTTCCCAGTTCTCAATGCCGGAACTGGGACACCCTATGGTCCCATTTGCGACTTGCTAGGACCTTCGGAACCGGAGATACACAAATACACTTAAAACCGTTTTACATTTTAATACAAAAATCTCCGCTGTAAATTAAATCACGGTTTTTCACTAAATCCCCATTGAAAACAACGGGTTCCGCCGCCATAGACTTTCAATGGCAAACCGCCGCCGTTGGCGGCTATGGGAATCCCCGCCATAGACTTTCAAAGGGGCGACGCCGCCGTTGAAGTCAATGGGGTTTTTCCGCCGTAGCCGGTCAATGGGGTTTGGCCGCCATTGGAGTCAAGGGGAAAAATCCCGAACTTTCAAGGGGGTCCATACTCCGTCGGGTTGGTCCAAGCGGGTCAAGGATGGTTTTGCAGTGATGCCGGAGCAGTGGCTACAGATACCCCAAACCCTGATCCGCTGGGCCCTCCGGAACCGGAGCTATGGATTACCAAATTTCAGCTTTTCACACTTAGCCGTTTTCCTGAGCCGTTTCTGCCGCCGCCATTGGAACCTATGGCGCAACCCGCTCTTCTCGGTTCGACACTTTTCGGGGGTCCAGGATACGGGGACCCGGTTGTGGTCGAGTGGGGGGAGGTCTAGGAACTAGGGGCAGAAAGAAATTTATTTCTAGGTGCTCTAGAACTGTTTATTCCCACGCCACTTGTCGTTGAACTTGACTTGTAAGTGATCAAAGCTCTCCTATTGAAAATGTATCCGCTTTGCGGTTAAGCGGTTTGGACGGCAGCCAACTCGTTCCTGGAAAGGTCTTTCGAGGATTCTCCATTGAAGTCAATGAGCCCATTGACTTATAATGGAATGGGAAACCGCCGCTCTCCCTCTCGGACGCCATCTGCTGGTCTTCTCAGGAACAGGACTCAACAGCAAGATTCGCCATTGAAATACAGAGAGCCTCAATGGTGGCCTATGGGAGCCTGCAAAATGGTGCCTGAAAAGGCAGGAAAATTACACAAAGGGCTATAATCACTAAACAACTATTAACCCTTGTGCTCCCGGATGGATCCTAGTGTGTGTGTGATGCAGACACTGATTAACCAGATGTTACAATAAAACAAGGGAACAGGGGAATACACATTTACATGTCATAACAGGGGTTAAATCACATTTCTGGACCTCAGCCCAGTTAACCCCTTGTCTCCCTGGTGAGGTCAGGGGATGGCCAAATGGGGTGTAACCCCTTTAATACCGGGCCACCCCCTCTCTCCCTCTACACCTCCCCTTCTTAATGGGTGACCTGTGGCCCACTGGCCCTAACGGGGAGTGGGGCACTGCTGTAAATTCAGTCTCAGAGGGATAGTCCTGGTGTGAAAGTCCATCAGCATTGCTGTTTTCACTGCCCTTTTTGTGCTGAATGGTAAATTCAAATTCTTGCAAAGCCAAGCTCCATCTCAGCAACTTGGCATTCTCCCCTGATACCCTCTGTAGCCAACTCAGGGGATTGTGGTCTGTGATGACCGTGAAAGCCCTCCCATATACATAGGGCTGGAGCTTTTTGAGTGCCCACACAATGGCCAAGCACTCCTTCTCAATGGTGGCATAGGCCACTTCCCTGGGGAGCAGTTTACGACTGAGATACACCACAGGGTGCTCTTTGCCATCGTCCCCCACCTGGCTCAACACAGCCCCCACACCAAAGTCTGAGGCATCAGTTTGTATAAGAAAATGCTTGGTATAGTCTGGGGCAGCCAGTATAGGGGCTCCAGCAAGCGCAATTTTCAGTGCCTGGAAAGCAGTTTCACAGGCAGGAGTCCAGGTAATAAGCACAGGCAGTTGCTTCTTAGTCAGATCAGTCAGGAGTTTGGCCACGGCGCTGTACTGTGGGACAAACTTCCTATAGTACCCTGCGGTTCCCAAAAATGCCATGACCTGTTTCTTGGTTTTTGGAACAGGCCACTCAACTATGGCTTCTACCTTGGCTGGCTCTGGTTTGAGATGCCCTCCACCCACCCTGTGCCCTAAGTACAGGACTTCTGCCATCCCTACCATACACTTAGTGGTTTTAAGGTAAGCCCAGCCTCCCTGATCCTATCCAGCACCGCAGTCACATGTCCTATGTGGGATTCCCAGGAACTACTAAAAACAGCAATGTCATCTAGGTAAGCTCTGGCATAGCTCTGCATCCCTTCCAGTAACCTATTGACCAGGCGTTGAAAGGTAGCCGGGGCATTCTTTATCCCAAATGGCATCACCAAAAACTCATAGAGGCCACTTGGAGTGATGAATGCTGACTTCTCCCTAGCCTCCAGGGTCAGTGGGATTTGCCAATAACCTTTGCTCAAATCCATGGTGGTCAGATACTTTGCCCCCGCGAGTTCATCTAGTAACTCATCCATGCGGGGCATGGGGTAAGCATCTGACACCGTCCCAGCGTTGAGCAACCAGTAGTCCACACAAAACCTGGTGGTCTTGTCCTTCTTAGGCACTAGGACTACTGGACTTGCCCAATGGCTCTGGGACGGAGTAATTACCTCTAGGGTCAGCATCTCCTCAATCTCTCTCTCCATACTTGTCTTGACCTCTGCTGACACTCTATAAGCGTGCATATGCAGAGGCTGCAGGTCCCCTGTGTGTACTGGGTGTTTTGTGAGATGTGTGGACCCTGGCATGTCAGTGAAGAGGGCGCTAAACTGAGCTAGCATGTCCCTGGCTTCTCCCTTCTGCCTAGCACTCAACTGTGCCCCTATCTCTACCTGCTCTACAGTGTTTCCCTGCCTAGCCTCCCCTAGGAGATCAGGCAGAGCATTGCTCGCCGGATCCTCCAGCAGTGGGCTACAAATGGCCAGCACTGCTCCCATACTCGGTGCTCTGTATTCTTTCAACATGTTGATGTGGTATGTCTTGTGCCTCTCAGGCGCTACCTGTACAACATAGTTGCACTCATTCACCTTTCGGATAACCGAGTACGGTCCCGACCAGGCAGCCATCAGCTTGTTCTCCCGAGTGGGTTTGAGAACAAGCACCTGCTGTCCTGGGATGAATTCTCTGCTACGGGCCTGCTGGTCATACCATCGCTTTTGCTTGGTCTGAGCAGCCCTGAGGTGGTCCTGGGCCACCCCCATGAGCATCTCTAACCGGTCTCTGAGATCTACTACATGCTGGATCACTGAAGCATCAGTAGCAGTAGTCTCCCCCTCCCATCCCTCCCGGAATAGGTCCAGATGTCCATGTACCCTGCGGCCATATAGTAGCTCGAAGGGGGAGAAGCCTGTAGATTCTTGCGGTACCTCTCGGTATGCAAACAGCAAGTGCTGCAGGTGAATCTCCCAGTCTTTCCCCTCCGCCTCTATAAAGGTCCGAAGCATCTGCTTCAGGGTACCACTGAACCTCTCACATAATCCGTTTGTCTGGGGATGGTAAGGGGTAGTGCGCCGGTGCTGTACCCTGCAGGCATCCCAGAGACAATGTAACAGTTCACTCATGAACTGCGACCCCTGATCGGTTAGGATCTCACTAGGGAAACCTACCCTAGCAAAAATATTCAGCAAAGCTGCTGCCACTGTCTTGGCACTTATGGTGCCAAGCGCTACCGCCTCAGGGTACCGGGTGGCAAAATCCACCACCGTGAGGATGTAGCGCTTCCCTGACCTGCTAGGAATCATGAGGGGTCCTATAAGGTCCATCGCTACCTTCTGGAAGGGTTCCCCTATTATCGGTAGGGGTCTCAGGGGTGCCATCACACGGTCGCCCGCCTTACCCACTCGCTGGCAGGCATCAAAAGAGCGGCAGAAATTGCTCGCATCTCGGGATGCCCCCGGCCAGTAGTAACGCTGTAATAACCGGGCTCGCATCCTGGTGACCCCCTGATGTCCCGCTAACGGAATAGAGTGAGCTACCCGTAACAATTGCTGTCGGTATCCCTGGGGCACTACTAGCTGTCGCTTACCGGTCAATCCCTCCTCTATCCCCGGGTTCCCTTCTTCTCTGTATAGGAGTCCCTTATGCCATAGGCAGCGCTCAGTGCCCTCCCATGCCTGAGATTCAGACGCCCGAAGTCTCACGCCGGCCAGGGTAGGGTCTGCCTTCACTGCCTCCCTAAACTGGGCTCCTAAGTCTGGCCACCCCCCAGTCATGTCATTGTCAGGGGAAGGGGACAGGGTAAGAGGGAACAGTAAGTCAGCCTGTGGTTGCAACTGATCCTGGCTTACCTCCCCGGGCTCCTCTGCGCCCTCCGCTAACGTTGGTCCCAAAGGCTGGGGGACTGGAGCGGCTGCCGCCGGCATTGCCGCGGTCTGGCTCCGGGTAACCGCCGCCACTGCAGCGGGCTAGGACACACGGTCGTAGGTGCAGGTCATCGGTCCCAGGTATTTGCCCAAAAGAATGTCGGCATCCAAACCGGGTAAAAACCCCACCTCCAGCACACCCTTGCCCACCCCCCAATCCAAAAAGATGCGGGCCACCTGCAGGAAACGTGGCTCTCCGTCGGCCACAGTGATCTGCATCCCAGGGCCTGGGAGCAATTCCTCTGGCCGGACCATATCAGGTCGGACCAGGGTCACTGCAGCTCCTGAATCCAGCAAGCCGACTGCTTGCCGGTCACCGACTGTGACCGGGGTAAGATGTTTGCTCCGGCCATCCGTCTGCTGCAGGTCTGCGCCGAGATGTCCTCCGCTCCTGACTGTAGGCACCGATGAAACCGGGGTAGGGGTGACATGGGACGTTTCGCTGGGAGTTGTTTCCATGACCGGTCCTGGTTCTTTGGTGGAAGCCACCCGCACGCGGGCTACCGGCTTCGCAGCTGGGGTGCGTTGCCCCTGATGGGGTCTGTTGGAACGCAGGGGTTCCGGGCAATCTGGTCTGAGGTGACCAGTGCTATTACAATTGTAGCACCGGCGCTCATGCCGGAGCTCTCCCGCCTTCTGTGAACTGCTGCCCGCAGGCGGCTTTTGGGTCCACTGGGGGGTACTCACAGCTTTCTTGACCGGCACCGGCACGGTCGCCGCTTTGGTTGGTACCTTGGCGGTCATCTGGGACCGGCTGACCACATAGTCATCTGCCATCCTCGCCGCCTCTGTGTAGGTCTTGGGTTTTTTATCATACACCCAAGCTCTCACCGCCGGCGGGCACTGCTGCATGAGCTGTTCCTGAAAGATGAGGTCCAGCAGGCGTTGGTAAGTCCTGGCCTCAGAGCCCTCCACCCAGTGTAGCCCGTACAAAGCCATGCGGGTCACATAAGTGACGTAGGTCTCCTGAGGCTGCCTCTCCTCCAGCCGGAATTTACCCCGGTAAGCTTCAGGGGTAAAACCGTGCTGAAATAGCAAAAGTTCTTTCAGGTGGTCATAGTCATCAGCAAACTCCTCTGTAAGCGCCATCAATGTCTGCTTAGCCAAGCTGGAGAGTAGCGGGTCCAGGCGTGCAACCCTATGCTCGGGAAGCACCTTGTACCGCCGGCATTGCGTTTCAAAGTTCCTTAAAAACATGTCGATCCGATCAGTGCCTTCCACGTACTTGGTGAGACTGTGCTTGTCCAGTTGGAGTTCATCTTTGCGGGTTTGGACCGGGGGGCAATAAGCGAGTCTGTTCACTGCCATTGAGAGAAACGTTAGCCGCTCCTCCGCTGTCCCTCGGTCTCCCCACTCGGTGATCAGTGCCAACATTTCAGGGGTAAACAGACTGGTGGCCGCAGCCATCAGTGCCCCTCTTGTCGCACTTATCCCCGGAGGTGCACTTGTCCCCTCCCCAGGATCCTGCCGCTCCGGCACTGGGTTCAGTCCCTGATCTGCGGGCGGCTGTACAAGGGCAAGCTGAGCCGTATCCTGAGACTCTGCAAGCTCGGCTTCATGTGCTGTGATTGCGGCTATCATGTCCTCGACCTCCTGGTCCACATATTCCAGTCCATATGCACGACACTTGTCTTTTAGATGATTTCTAGTTTTCAGGTAATAGGCGTTCTCTGCTTCACTCATGGTTCTGGGTCGCAGCAGGTGAGGTGGTGTGACAACTTGTGTTACTTGTTGCACTAACGTGAGTTCAATATCTTTAGACCCAGGAACTTGCAATTACCATCAAGTTCCCACTAGATCACAGTACCCAGCAGAATACTGTAATCCAGGTCCAGTTCAATCCCGCCGCTGCCACCAGTTAACTTAATAGCCTGTGACGATAGCCTGTCACAGGTATTAAGGTTACACAAATCACTGGGTTGAACTGAACGAGTCTTAGATATAATAAAGTATATTTATTCCTTTGGATAGGTGAACACACGAATAATACAGTAACACACAAGAAGTACACTTACTTTGGGGTTGGGGAATGAGAAGTAGAAGCATAGCAATTCTCTCGCAATCAGGTAACAATCAGATGGTATCACAAGACAAAGGATAAAGGGTGAACAGCAGTTTATAAACCTTTTGTGCCCTATCCTTAACATTGAGTACAGTGGATTGTTTTTCAATTAACTCTAGCCACTCATTAACGTGGGAACACAATTTGACACATGCCCCCCTGCTAGCTGGTACATGCGCAGTAGAGCTCTGGGGTCTCATTTCTGTAACCCCTCCTCTGAATCAGGAATGCCAGCTAGTCTATCAAACGGAATATCTGGCAGGAAACCCTTTGTTGTGAGGTGTGAAATGGAACACTGGAAGACTGCTCTGGTTTGAGTAATCTCCGCCCTCATGCAAACATTGGCGGTGACAAAATCCTTTGAAACATACTTAAGTCCTAGACATTGGGTCACCTTTCTGGCCATATGCTACCCTGGTATGCAAAGGAATTTCCTCTGGGTTTTACCCATACATTGAAACACAGTATGAAAGATAAAACATAAACATATTAAAATATCCGGTTCCGTTAGGTCCAGCAGGTCCAAACTTCCCAGTTCTCAATGCCGGAACTGGGACACCCTATGGTCCCATTTGCGACTTGCTACGACCTTCGGAACCGGAGATACACAAATACACTTAAAACCGTTTTACATTTTAATACAAAAATCTCCGCTGTAAATGAAATCACGTTTTTTCACTAAATCCCCATTGAAAACAACGGGTTCCGCCGCCATAGACTTTCAATGGCAAACCGCCGCCGTTGGCGGCTATGGGAATCCCCGCCATAGACTTTCAACGGGGCGACGCCGCCGTTGAAGTCAATGGGGTTTTTCCGCTGTAGCCGGTCAATGGGGTTTGGCCGCCATTGGAGTCTATGGGAAAAATCCCAAACTTTCCAAGGGGGTCCATACTCCGTCGGGTTGGTCCAAGCGGGTCAAGGATGGTTCTGCAGCGATGCCGGAGCAGTGGCTACAGATACCCCAAACCCTGATCCGCTGGGCCCTCCGGAACCGGAGCTATGGATTACCAAATTTCAGCTTTTCACTTAGCCGTTTTCCTGAGCCGTTTCTGCCGCCGCCATTGGAACCTATGGCGCGACCCGCTCTTCTCGGTTCGACCCTTATCGGGGGTCCAGGATATGGGGACCCGGTTGTGGTCGAGTGGGGGGAGGTCTAGGAACTAGGGGCAGAAAGAATTTTATTTCTAGGTGCTCTAGAACTGTTTATTCCCACGCCACTTGTCGTTGAACTTGACTTGTAAGTGATCAAAGCTCTCCTATTGAAAATGTATCCGCTTTGCGGTTAAGTGGTTTGGACGGCAGCCAACTCGTTCCTGGAAAGGTCTTTCGAGGATTCTCCATTGAAGTCAATGAGCCCATTGACTTACAATGGGAAACCGCTGCTCTCCCTCTCGGACGCCATCTGCTGGTCTTCTCAGGAACAGGACTCAACAGCAAGATTTGCCATTGAAATACAGAGCCTCAATGGCGGCCTATGGGAGCCTGCAAAATGGTACCTGAAAAGGCAGGAAAATTACACAAAGGGCTATAATCACTAAACAACTATTAACCCTTATGCTCCCGGATGATCCTAGTGTGTGTGTGATGCAGACACTGATTAACCAGATGTTACAATAAAACAAGGGAACAGGGGAATACACATTTACATGTCTTAACAGGGGTTAAATCACATTTCTGGACCTCAGCCCAGTTAACCCCTTGTCTCCCTGGTGAGGTCAGGGGATGGCCAAATGGGGTGTAACCCTTTTAATACCGGGCCTCCCCCTCTCTCCCTCTACATAGGTACAATAACATATTGGAAATTATGGACAGGGTTGACAATAAGTATCTCAATCAATTTTACAAATCAATGGTAATTTAGAAAAGTCAATTTTAAATTTAAAGGTTACCTTTATGATGCCTTTCAATTAACCAAAAAAAGAGCGTTCTTCATAAATTAAATGATAGCGTACACATCGACCAAAACCTCATAGGTTTATTCTTAATGTGTACTGACAGTTCAACTATTCACTTGGAAAATGATGTACGCTATAATTTCATATACTGTATGAAGAACTCTCTAGTTAGTCTATTAAAAGATATCACATTCTACAACAATTGTGGACTACTCCAGGACCAATTTTGTTAATAGAATTTCATAGTATTGACCCTTTAACAAAAGACATTGAATCTTGTCATTTAATGCGGTCAGGTCAATCATTCTTTTGGGAGAATCAATGATTGTTGGAAGTGTTGTAGCAGTACCATTATGAGATGTGGCCGTCAAAGGCATAGTTAAACTCATATCTTTTTGATGTAATTACGTTGTAGGAAATGCTGGGCATTGATTGTCATGTACAAATTGGCCTCTACTCAGACTTTACTCCGGGTATGGACAGCAGATCCTGCAAAAAAACAGAACCGGCCTTAGGATGTGTAGGGCCCAAGGCGGCACGCTGACAGTGGGGCCCCTCCGGTTGAAGGTGTGGGGGTAGTTACCTAGAAGAGCAGCTCTCCTCCTGCTGCGTTGCAGCATCATGACGTAGCGGCGACATGTGATATCACCTTATCATGGCAATGTATCATCATGTGACGTTGAGTCACCATGACAACGCAATGCAGCAGGAGGGACGCTCCGGAGAAGGTAAGACCCCCCTCACCACATACACAAACACTTTGGGGTGAGGAACATGCACTTACCTCTGGGTGAGAAGCAGTCCTGCTGGTCCGGGGGCCCTGCGCTCCCTCCTCCAGTCGGGTGGACGTTGGATCCTAGTGCTGTTAGGAAAAGGGAAAGGAGGGAGCACGGGGCCCCCAGAAGGCGCGGGGTCCAAGGCAACCGCCTTGCCCTAAGGCCGGCACTAATTTGAATGTACTATACAGAGGGAAGATTCTGGACTTGGAACCCTTTCTAGAGAGGTACAAACTGGTCAAGCATAAATCTTTAGCTTCATACAACTAAAGTACTTCGCCAGTTGCTTAGCTCCTGTTGGAGAATTCCCTAGTCATACCCCATTCGAAAAATATATGTTGACTAAAGGCATACCAAAAGGGTCTAATCGCTGCCATATACCAAGAATTAGTCCCTGCTGTCCCAACTGGCCAATCACAGGCGCATCAATATATGATAAGATGTGAAAAAGATTTACAAGTGGAAATTAAGGCAGATGACTTGTCAGATATCTGGGACAACGCCTTCAAAATGTCGATATGCACACTAATAAAAGAAAATATATATATATAAAATTCTATTTGCATGGTATCTCACACCAAAAAAATTACGCAAGATGTACCCAGGTTGTACAGACAGATGCTGGAGGGAATGTAGGGGTGTGGGTGATTTGGTCCTTGTATGGTTGTCACGCCCTGGTGTCTAATGATCTCAAAAAAATGACAAAAGGTTCAAATAAGTTTAATTTGGATTATAGGGAATACAAAGCCCTTCAAGATCTTGAGAAAAATGACAGCATCACTATCAAACCATCTGACAAAGGTGGGAATGTTGTCATTCTGAATACTGCCTAATATGTGAGTGAATGTACCAGACTTTAGTCGGATCGACACTGCTATAAGATACTACCACATGACTCGACTGAAACTTTCCAAACTGAACTGTTGGAGATTTTACACTTGGCTATTGAAAATAAGGTTATCACTAAAAACGAAATGGAATTTATATTCATTAAATATCCCCCTTTGTCCACATTTTACCACCTACCAAAGGTCCACAAGGGTGTCTACCCACCACCAGGTAGGCCGATAGTGTCAGGCGTGGGTAACCTCACTTCCCACGCCAGTATCTATCTTGACACATTTCTTCGCCCCTTTGTGGAAACCCTTCCCTCGTATCTCAAAGATACAAAAGCAGCTTTATTGAGGTTAGAGGATATCATAGTGGACAATAACACCTTGTAGGGATTGACGTTGAGAGCTTATATACAAGTATTCCCCATTCCTCAAGGTTACAAGCTGTCCAACATTATCTTCGGGCAAGAGATACTCACTCAAGGGTACACAATGAATTTGTTTTAGAGTTGTTGAATTTTGTGTTGACCAGGAATTTCTTTTTATTCAATCAAAAAATTTATCATCAAATTCAAGGCACTGCCATGGGCACCACGTGTGCTCCCACCTATGCTAATTTATACCTGGGCTGGTGGGAGGAAACCGTGGTGTTCATGGATGATTACTCTCGGTATACAGACCATATTGATCTTTGGTCACGGTACATCGATGATGTGCTTCTCCTATGGAGCGGCACTAAGGAACTCGTGGTCGAATTCATCAATAAGTTGAATGACAACACACACAATCTCAGACTTACCTTTGAAATTCAAACTGAGAGTATCAATTTCCTTGATATCACTATTAACAAACAACCTGATGGCAAATTAGAGACAACTATATACCGCAAACCCACCGCGACGAATAGTCTCTTGGCAGCAGATAGCCATCACCCTAGACATCTCATTTCCAATATCCCTACTGGGCAGTTTTTACGCCTTAAACGTAATTGTACCACAATTACAGAGTTTAAAATTCAAGCCAAAGATCTCACCAGACGGTTCTTAGATAGAGGGTACTCTAAGACATGTGTCAAAAAAGCCTATCATAGGTCACTTGTCACACCTAGACCTAGTCTCCTCATTGATCACTCTGTCACTGATAATGACATACAGACAATTCGGTTCATTGGTACTTATTGTAATCAGTGGTCGACCATACGCAGGATTCTGAACAGACACTGGCATATACTACTCCAAGATCAGGACCTGGCCAAAATTTTACAGACCAAACCAAATATGGTTAGCCGCCGAGCGGTTAACTTACGTGACCGCTTGGTTAGAAGCCATTTTCAAATGAAATCATCACGCACATGGCTAGATCACAAACCCAATGGCACATATACATGCGGACGCTGTAAGGCGTGCCCATCAGTCAAGGTAACTAAGACCTTTACAAACTCCACAGGCGCACACACGTATACCATAAAAGACTTTATTAACTGTCTAACCACAGGTGTGGTGTACCTTATCCAGTGTGCATGTGGCAAACAGTATGTTGGGGAAACCCACAGGGCATTCAAAATACGGATTTTGGAGCACCTTGGGTCAGTGCGTAATAAATTAGACACCAGTGGCAAGACATGTTAATGATGCACATCATGGGGGACTCCTCTTGCCTGAGGTTCATCGGCATATCTCACATACCCTGGGGCCCACGCAAGGGCAACTGGGACACCAAGATACGTCAGCATGAATGCCGTTGGATTCATTACCTTAACACACTGGCACCTCATGGCCTGAATGAGGGCTTCATCTTTTCCTCATTCCTCACATGGGGTTAGAGGGATCCAGGTATACAGATATATTTACTTCTAGCGTAGAAGGAGCCGTTTTGACTTTTTAGGCGGCTCCGCCTAGTGTAGTTCACTCCTACACCTTCCACCTCTACTTTCAGTCTCCACTACCCCCCTTTTTGTGCATCATTCATATGTATTGCAGGATTACTTGTGAATTATTCCCACAATATACATTATTGACCCTCTGCATTTATCCTGCACTTCCACCTGCAGGTTTGCTTACAGGCCACCTTGTTACCATTGGGACATCTATTTGCTCGTTTTGGTCTGTATTAAATGATCTATCCTATTTTGGAATTCGACATCCAGTGACTGTTTCAGCCTTTGTCCTTATGGTAGTTGCCCCCCCCCCCCCCCCCCGACCCGATTCCTTTGTGTTATGTAATGACTACAAATGTATCCGCTATGCCTCTTTAATACAATTAGGCATACGTCACTCGCCCCTCTCCTCCAGGGAGGGTACAAAAGGTTTCACTACAAGACTGGCAGATATGGTGCACAATATATAACATTGTTTAAGATGATTGTATCTAAATGTGTGATTCATATGAATTGGTGGAACTGTGTCGTTCCCCCGCCAACCCCCTCTTTATTTTCTGTATCCCCTCCCCTACAAAACTTCCATAAACACTGAATGGAAAAAAATATTGTCCTCTACTATCTTGTGGTAGTACTCAAAGACAAATCTGAACACATTTCCCTGTAAAGATATTTGTGATTGTGGCAAATATTCTGAAATGTAAAAGAGCCGTCAAATCAAAGATTTACTATACAATTTCCATGTGGTCTCTAATTAAGTTTTAATGGAGCAATCCAACTGCGTCATTTCTTTAAAATGTTTTTTTTTTACACAGGATTGAAGCAGAGGGTCTCCTGAGCTGAACCCCATTCATTTCAGCTCCGGGAACCCTCTGCCTCAAGTGATACTTACCTCCAAATGGGGTACCGGTATCTCCTGCAAGTTTAAAACACCCGCGTCATGTGGGCCAATAGGAAGCCGCTCCGGATGATGTCACTGCTTCCTATTGGCCTGCAGGATGCGGAAGGTTTGAAAAGCGGCCATTACTTGAACCCCAGCCAGCGAGCTGGAGCAGATACGCATGTGCGATCTCGGTCGCCCCCGTTCTGCGCATGCGCAGACATGGCAGCCGTGTTCTTGGTACCGCCGTATTGGCGGATGACCGAGAAGCAAAACACCGAGAAGCGGGGCCGCCTGTACTCATCTTCATATAGGGAAGTTTTCCCAACTACGTAATTTGTTTTCCCATATATTAGTTTTGTACTTAGTTCCTACGCTAACTCTAAACCATAAACAACTAACTTTTTGGCCCACTCTGGAGGTATTATCAGGACAACACACATGGAAAGAAGAAGAAGACGCTGCTTCTTGCTAGTTCTGTGCCCTTTGTCAGGGCCGATATGTTGCCTGGTGCTTCTATGGATAGTATCAACACTCCATGGGATATACAAAACATTAAAAGTATTTGGAACAACTCCACAAAAATACTAGTCTTATTTTTCTATTACATAATTGCAAGTGTGCCATCTAAGGCTGCGTCCAAGGTGACCATGCGCATGGCGTCATGCGCGCCTGTAGCTGGAGCGATTTGTAGCCTAGGGGTAGACGCAATGAGGCGTTTTGGAGGCGTGGGTGTGACGTCACGGAGCTGGTTCGCCCTCATTGGGTGAACCACTCAGGTGATCCGGCCGTCGCGCGGCAGAAACACATTTGTCTGCTCCATAATTGCGAGCGCCGGCGCTTCTCATCGCGCTTGCGGTCGCACGCTCTCAGGTCTGCCTCGTAGAGGCACGGAATTTTAATTGCGTCGCATGCCCCGTCGCGCTCACCGCGGACGCGGCCTAAGGCTGCAGCCAGACAGGGAGCAAGCGCGTTGGCACTCGTGCGTGGTGACATCACGCGATCAGCCGGGCGATTTGAGGCCGGCTAGGTGCGCGTGCGGGGGGCGTGTCGGAGGGCGTGGCCATGACGTCACCGAGCTGGTTCGCCCTCATTGGGCGAGTCGCTCACATGACATGCCAGTGAGTGCGCAAATCAAATTTACTTGCTCTGCAAGCAGCTAAACGCCATGCATGTGCGGGCGCTCGCTCACGCTGGCCACACACATTGCAGCAATGTGTTTAATCGTGGCCAGCGCGAGCATGAGCACCCGCTCAGCGACACCCTGGCCGCAGCCTAAGGCTGTACTTTCATAACCTTCATTTAATCACCTCAACTGAATGAGCGGATATAGAGTATTATTCCTATACATTGAATGGCAGCGTGGCAAGAAATATCGAATTGTTTTAGAATAGCGTATGTCTTTAATCAGCATTCCACGCTTACCTGAATTGGGGGCTTGTCCATACTGCATCTTGGATTCCACACTCTGGAATTGGGCAAAATATGTGCCCGCCAGACACAAAATGGCAGCGGGTCAGGCCCTGGTGAACAACATAAAAGCCACAACGTCCTCAGATAATGTCGCGGCTTCCTATTGGTGGCCATGAATGTAGTCTGGTGACCATATTTGTGGTGGTTTTGGGTCAAAACCGGCACAAAAAACTATAACTATATCTAGAACCAGGGGTCAACTACTGCTTTAAATCTTAGTACTCCAAATATTTATTTAATGACTTATCATTTTGCACTAATTCTCCAGTAGATGGAGCATCTACATAGCTGCAGTCAAATGTATCAAATTAGGGAAATGTCAACTCTGTAATATATTAAGGAGCAGCCAATTCATGCAATGTCCAATCTAGCTCCTTGTTGGAAATGCACACACATTTCCAGGGGATTACTTGCTAGCTGAGCACTAGGAAACATCTGATTGTCTATGAACAAATGTATTATAAAAGAGGAAACTTACATTGATATGTCTAGGACAAAGAGTGAGGTAAAAAGCTACACACATCTAAATCACCCCAAAAACATGAGTTATCAACATCCTTTGTAACAGATACAAAATGTAAATATTTATTTGTGGTCAGTTTAAGTGAGGTGATAGTTGTCTGAATTCCTTTCACCAAATTATTATGTTTTAATGTTAAAAAAAAGGTATAGAGAAGGCAATATAATTTGTCACGCAAGCTATGTCTGGTTGTTACATAAGACACAAGCTGTGTGAAAGTTCACAGAGAAAAGGAAACGTTGTGTTTTGCTGACTTATAATAAGGCCTTCCCCTCCCCCACACTGGGACATCATGGAGACACTCCCGTCTGTCACAGGACATTGGCGGTTGCGCACCACTGGTGCTTTCGGTCGCGTGGCCTTCTCCAGCTGCACGCCACCGGTGTGCATTCGATCACGTGACTTTCTGCGGTGGCGCGCCACTGGTCCTTTCGGTCACGTGGCCTTCTCCGGCTGCGCGCCACCGGTGTGCTTTCGATCACGTGACTTTCTGCGGTGGCGCGCCAATGGGTCTTTCGGTCACGTGACCTTCTTCAGCGGCTCACGAGCCGGGTTTAAATTTCCCGCCTTTTTTATTTGGCGCGCTGCTAAACAGACATCGCGTGACCACCAAGAGCCTCTCTGCTCGTCGTGGGTGTCCTCTTGTACAATACACACGGAAACAAATATCCATGTACATGTATATTGCACATTGCAATGTGTACACTTTGTATGTATTAGAGGGGGTTAAGGAGACGATGACCGTGGAAAAAAGTATAGAAAGTATTGGCATTTGCATAATAATGCTGAAAAAAACATACATTTCAACCTCCTATACTGAAGCATTCACATTCTGCAGAGGATCATGCTATGTGTTTTTAGCTTTCTTACACTAGTTTCTTATGTTGAATTCTGTGGTGATATCACTTTTATATGCACAGTTATGTGTCCCCATAGGCTTGCATCAGAGTGGTGATTTTTCAGATGTTTTATTTTATTGGACTAAAAATGGTTGCTTGAACCTCCTGTGATCTAAATGTAGGGAAGTGCTGGTGTACAACTACATGCAATGCCTCCCCCGCCTGCTTTTGGAAAATGCACCGATGTTTTGAGCCATTCGACATTAAAAAAAAACGTGAAGCAGAATTTTTCTCTAAACGTTTGGTCTGACATCCTGGAATATAATAATATAACGTAAAAGGCAAGCTCGTTCTTTATAGACCTTTGCCCTATAACCTAGAGCAGAGGCACCAAATCTTAAGGCATAGTTTGTTCTGTTTCACTATATGAAAGGAACACCACTACCATTAGACCCAATTTCCTCTGTGCCAGAGTATCTGTATTTTATGTATATCATGGTTATATTTACTTTTTGTGTGTTTATCAGTTGGTATTCTGCTGATTTTTTTTTTTCCTCTCCAAAATTTATTCGGGCCAGGAGGTACTTGATGGGACCTTGTGCTTGTACAACTTGGGAAACACCGCTCTGGAGGAAGGGATGTCAGACCAATTAGTTAATTGGATAATTTGTGAGATTTTCTCCTCATTGCTATATGATAAACAATTCCCCTTGGATGATTTTGAACTTGGTGCTGTTTACTCCAGTTGTTTTGCAGGTGGTAAATGCTGAACCAATGGTTTTGTTACGGTCGCCATTGTTCACTAAAAGTCATTGGAGGATCCTATCTTGTGCCCCTGCAAAAGTGACTAAAACAGTTTCATGTGGGATAGGATTAGGAGTCCAGGTTTGGACCAACCTAAACCTGATTCACACAATCCTCTGTAGCGAACGAAGCTTCTGCATGCTCACTCGTGAAAACCATCAGGGCAGGGTGGCCAACTCCAGTCCTCAAGAGCCACCAACAGGTCAGGTTTTAAGGATAGCTTCAGCACAGATGGCACTGCTGCTGAAGCAGGGATATCCTTTAATCCGGACCTTTTGGTAGGGTTGCCAGGGGTCCAGTATTGAACCAGACTGTCCTGTATTTGGACACTGTCCAGTAAAAATATAGAAGTAATACTGGGCATATATGTGTCCGGTATTACCTCTGGACATAGTGACCTAACCGGCTTGGGGGGAGTCGTGGGATTTCCATGAGCAGGGCTGTTGCTAAGGGGTTGGGCCACTTCTTCCATCCTGATTGGCTTCTGCTGGGTAATGCAGCCAGTCAGGAGCCTGGGGGTGGGGTTAAGGAGAGGAGGAAACAGCGTGGAGAGGTGTGTGCGTGTGTGGAGCATGGAGCGTGTCACACCTTTTACCATTGTGTCCAGTATTTTTGGAGAAGCCACCTGGCAACCCTACCTGTTGGTGGCCCTTCAGGACTGGAGTTGACCAGTTCTGATCTAGAGGGATTTTAAGTCTTGAACTACTGTGCATTCATTTTGTAAGCTTAATGTCTTTGTGTTTTCAGTTGAAAATGAATGAGATTAACTTGATGAGCAACTTGGACAAGCTTATGATAGAGCTTGGTATGTGTAATGATTTCTCTACCCCTGCCCTTTTTCTAAATCCAGGTTTTTAACATTCAATGTGTATATAAATATTTACACTTTAGTTTTTCAGCTTGAACAGGACTCCCAATATAAAGAACATATGAAAGAACAGATTCAAAGTAAGTCTTGTTGCCTTTCACTAAGAGTCTTCCTGTTTATTCACCCGAGACTAAAATCTAAATCAAGCTGCACAGTATATTCATACAATCAAATTAAACAGATATAACATACACAGCAAAAAGTGGTTTTGTATGGATTCCAGTCCAGGCTTTGGCTGGAACCTGCCCTTCTCCTGGCTGCTGTGAACTCTGTTATTGGATGCACCTGTTCCAGGGCTTAAATAGCAGCCATTGACTCCCAGCTCCCGCCCGAGCATTGTATACGTTTAGTTGTGTTCCTGAGCTCTAGTTCCTGAACCTTCCCTGTTCCTGAGCCTTCCGTGTGGCTTGCCTGTTGCTGTGGCGCGCCATTTCCCTGTGGCTTCCCCGTTCCTGAGCCTTCCGTGTGGCTTGCTTATTGCTGTGGCGTGCCTATCCCTGTGGCTTCCCCGTTCATTGGATTTCCCTGTTGTTGACCCCGGACCGTGCCCCCGACCTCGCTGCCTACCGCCTGCACTGATCCCTGCCTGTCTCCTGGACTTTGCAACTCTGCCGCCAGCCCTGACCCCTGCTTCGATACCGACTACGGATACTCTTACAGGACTCTGTCCCGGGGCTCTAGTCAGTTTATTTGCATCCCTACCTCAGCCCTGCAGGTCCACTTCCTGATTGGAGACGAGCACCGTCACAGGTTTATATTGGTCATCTGTTACCTATTACCATTTTAAGAATATTTTTTGGGATAGAAGTTGTAGTTCCCCCATAAGGTTTGATGAAAATTCCTTACACAGAGCAGAATTTCCTTCTCAGGGTCCGTATCTCTGCCATCTTGGAGACGCAGTCGTAGGCTTACTTACTAGGCCTAGAAAATATTTGTTGTTTTGATCTTGAGGACCTATTTCATTGGAAGAACTGTTCAGTAGGATCTTATTGTCATTTGATACCCACATGCTTTATACCAAATCAAAATGTCTGCATACCATCAGTTAGATTGTAGCCCTGAAGAAAGCAGTACGTATTGTAGATTCAGCAAATATATATTGTGAAATAGAACTTAGGGGCCTATGCAGAGAGCAGCGAATTTTAAAATTGGCGAATTTATTAAAAAGTAGCTTTTTTGGAGAGTTTTATTCTCCATATGCAGAAAAGTGCGAATTCTGCTATGTTTAACATGGATGCGTAAAACATAATAATATAATAATAATCTGTTACGTAATATGCACTGGGTTTTTATATTTTTACTAGCTGGTTGCAGGCACTCTTGCTTGATCAAGAAGTCTTGGGGAGGAGTTTATATTGGCAAAACCGGCGATCCTCACTCTGAAACTGATACAGAACCTCTGGTTTACTGCAACTTTCTATTACTGTTTTATTGACATCTTTATTTCCTGATATCTTTTAGTTCGTGTGTCTCTATGCTATCGTTCCTTTTATTAAACATGTTTTTCTTCATCTCTTTATTTTTTGTTGGAAATAGTTGGCATTGTAACTATTTTTTTTAAATTTCATAAATGTAATTAAAATATATATATATTTACAGTTTGCACAGCTGATGCCCTGGATAAGAAGCAGCAGATACGTGAATTACATAAAAATATTAATAGCAGTGATGAAAGAATTTCCAATTTTCAGAAATACAGTAGACATAGCAGAGACAATTGTACTGCGTAAGTATGAACAATATCATATTGTTTACACATCTGAAAGTACATTTAATACCGCAAATTACATTAAAAATGACACGCTACATAGGATGGTGGTCATCAAAGAGTAAAGTAAAACATTTTTGACAGTGGGAAGTTTTTGGGAAGTTTATTTTTGTTTGTTTTCACTAAAAAGTGGTGGAGCCGCATAGCAGGAAAAAGAAAAACTCACTCAAGCTTCACAACATTGATTTCTAAGGGGAGAATGGCAGCCATCTTAATTTCAGTAAAACATCTATGATATTTTAGACTTGTATCTCCAGATAGCAACATCAGAAAACTATATTAAAGCAGCAGTTCAAGCAGTATCTTACATGTGTGGGTTTTTTTTTTTAATAGATCAGTTCTGTACAATGAGAAAATACTTGTAGCATTTAAAAAAAAATGTTTTAAAGACATTTTTAATGTTTCTAATGCAGGAAGCATTTCCAAAGTCACAGCCCCCTTCTGATAGGCTCTGGCTCTTGAGCCCCGCCCCCACTCTAACAGTGAACCAATTGTATCTAGTAACTGCCCAGTAAATCATATTCCAGGAACTACATTGCCCGCAATGCTGAGCAAGAACTGAATGAAATAACCCTGAGCAAGCTATCGATCGGCAACTTAGCTAATCACTTGTCAGTGTACAGATTGTATTGATGCACATATTGAATGGGAATATATATATATATCTTATACTATATTTGTGAAAGCACTGTATGCCTGTCTGCATGGCCTCTGTCCCTAGGGGAAATCTCATTGGTCCCTTGGCCCGAGGCGGAGTGACGGGCCAAAGGACACAACACACACACATACACCTCTCTCTCTGTCCTCTCCCCCCCCCCATCACACTCACCTCCCCCCTCCCCGATGCTCCACTCGCCTCCCTCCCGCTCCACTCACCTCCCTCCCGCTCCACTCACCTCCCGCTCCACTCACCTCCCTCCCGCTCACTCACCTCCCTCCCGCTCCACTCCCTCCCGCTCCACTCACCTTCCGCTCCACTCACCTCCCTCCACCTCCCTCCCGCTCCACTCACCTCCCTCCCGCTCCACTCACCTCCCTCCCGCTCCACTCACCTACCTCCTGCTCCACTCACCTCCCTCCTGCTCCACTCACCTCCCTCCCGCTCCACTCCCTCCCCACTCACCTCCCTCCCGCTCCACTCACCTCCCTCCTGCTCCACTCACCTCCTGCTCCACTCCCTCCTGCTCCACTCACCTCCCTCACGCTCCACTCACCTCCCACTCCACTCACCTCACCTCCCTCCTGCTCCACTCACCTCCCTTCCGCTCCACTCCCTTCCACTCCCTCCCGCTCCACTCCCTCCCGCTGCACTCCCTCCCGCTGCACTCCCTCCCGCTGCACTCCCTCCCGCTCCACTCCCTCCCGCTCCACTCCCTCCTGCTCCACTCACCTCCCTCCACCTCCCTCCTGCTCCACTCACCTCCCTCCCGCTCCACTCACCTCCACTCACCTCCCTCCCGCTCCACTCACCTCCCTCCCGCTCCACTCCCTCCCGCTCCACTCACCTCCCTCCCGCTCCACTCACCTCCCTCCCGCTCCACTCACCTCCCTCCCGCTCCACTCACCTCCCTCCCGCTCCACTCACCTCCCTCCCGCTCCACTCACCTCCCTCCCGCTCCACTCACCTCCCTCCACCTCCACTCACCTCCCTCCACCTCCCGCTCCACTCACCTCCCTCCTGCTCCACTCACCTCCCTCCCGCTCCACTCACCTCCCTCCCGCTCCACTCACCTCCCTCCCCGGCGCGGGGACAGGCAGTGGCCAGGCAGCCTGCAGCTGCCACGCGGCGCCTAAGAAGGCGGCGGCCGGAAGGACCCCCTTCCTCCCTCGCGGAGTAACTAAGATGGCGGTGGCCGGAAGGAGAGGTGACGTACGTGTGTGTGTGTGTCACTGTGTGTGTGTCACTGTGTGTGTGTGTGTGTGTGTGTGACACTGGTGTGTGTGTGTGTGTGTGTGTGTGTGTGTGTGTGTGTGTGTGTGTGTGTGTGTGTGTGTGTGTGTGTGTGTGTGTGTGTGTGTGTGTGTGTGTGTGTGTGTGTGTCAGACACTCTATAGTGGGGACCGGAGCTACGCATGGGGGGGTGAGAGGGGGGAGCGGAGAAACGTACAGGGGGAGTGGAGAGGAGGGACCCGTACATTTTAAGAAACCCACCCCCCCTCCTGTCCACTGTCCCCCCCCCTCCTGTCCACTGTCCCCCCCCTCCTGTCCACTGTCCCACCCCCCTCCTGTCCACTGTCCTCCCCCTCCTGTCCACTTCCCCCCCCCTCCTGTCCAATGCCCCCCCTCCTGTCCACTCTCACCCCCCTCCTGTCCACTCTCACCCCCCCTCCTGTCCACTCTCACCCACCCTCCTGTCCACTCTCACCTCCCCTCATGTCCACTGTCCCCGTCCCCTCCTGTCCACTGTCCCCGTCCCCTCCTGTCCACTGTCCCCGTCCCCTCCTGTCCACTGTCCCCGTCCCCTCCTGTCCACTGTCCCCGTCCCCTCCTGTCCACTGTCCCCGTCCCTCCCCATCTCCTGTCCACTGTCCCTCCCCATCTCCTGTCCACTGTCCCTCCCCCCACCTTTTCCTAGCGGGAAATTTAACTCACGGGCAACGCCGGGTCTCTCAGCTAGTATATATATATAGAAAAGAGAGAGGAGAGAGCGCAAGCCCCATAGTATAAAACCGTAAATTTATTGAGGGGAAGGGGAAAGGGGGGGTAAAAAATGCACTCACAAGGGTACAAGTTTTAAAAGCATATTGTGATCATAATCACCACCATCCGGTAACTGCAATCGGTGCTGTAGAAGACCCTCAGTCCCGAAAATGGATGAACCACACTGTTTGCAAGATTGCCTGGGCAGTTGGATAATTGGGAAACAGGTTCCATAGATCCCAAAGGAAAGCAGCTTTGCTGGCAGGTCTCTGTGGTGTCCGGCGCTCGAGTAGATTTCCTCCTACGCTCCGTGATGACGTAATGTCCGTGTGTCTACGTGATGACGCTCCCTGACGCGTTTCGTCACACACGGGTGACTTTTTCAAAGGGTAGTGGGGAATAGTAATACGTCCGCATATATATACCCTAATGGTTCCATAATACACCCTACAAACAGCTGAGTGTGATCGTAAAGGTAATTAGAGCCGAATTAGCTTCAGATGACACTTGAAGATATTGTAGCATTGAGAGAAACACATTTTGCTATTGAAACTGATAAAATCAGTCACCACACTGAGGAGCATGGGAAGCTATTACTATTGTGGATTCAATTCTCAGTATATTAACCATAACATACTGGATCAAAAGGCACGATACAACAATATTAAAATACACGATACAACAATATTAAAATATTCAAACAATACCTATGTTTCATAACAATATTTAAAGCTAACCATAGATAGTACTAGATGTGAAAATATATATATATAAAATACCAATTGGTTCCAATTGGTATTTTATATATATATATTTTGTATATATTTTGTATCGTGCCTTTTGATACAGTATGTTATGGTTAATATACTGAGTATTGAATCCACAATAGTAATAGCTTCCCATGCTCCTCAGTGTGGTGACTGATTTTATCAGTTTCAATAGCAAAACGTGTTTCTCTCAATGCTACAATATCTTTAAGTGTCATCTGAAGCTAATTCGGCTCTAATTACCTTTACGATCACACTCAGCTGTTTGTAGGGTGTATTATGGAACCATTAGGGTTTATATGCGGACGTATTACTCTTCCACACTACCCTTTGAAAAAGTCACCCGTGTGTGACGAAACGCGTCAGGGAGCATCATCACGGAGACGCACGGACATTACATCATCACGGAGCGCAGGAGGAAATCTACTCGAGCGCCGGACACCACAGAGACCTGCCAGCAAAGCTGCTTTCCTTTGGGATCTTTGGAACCTGTTCCCAATTATCCAACTGCCCAGGAAATCTTGCAAACAGTGTGGTTCATCCATTTTCGGGACCGAGGGTCTTCTACAGCACCGATTGCAGTTACCGGATGGTGGTGATTATGATCACAATATGCATTAAAAACTTGTACCCTTGTGAGTGCATTTTTTACCCCCCCTTTCCCCTACCCCTCAATAAATATACGGTTTTATACTATGGGGCGTGCGCTCTCTCCTCTCTCTTTTCTGCAGATTCCATTCGGATGTGGTTAATCCCTCTGAGAGCAGCCGGAGACCCCCAAAACCAAACTTTATTTTTCATCATTGGACTGTCATTTTGAGGACTGGTTTTACCCTCTTTAATATATTTTCCTTTCTATATATTTAATTATCCATTGTATTCATTGTGATTTGTATCGCTCATCACATTCTCTACATCATATATAGGATATACACTGTTCACTTCGAATAATATTAGGATAGGCACTTAGTTAAGTATTTTTTAATATTAACACATTATCTATACAATATATTTTTATATCTACACCCTCACTAGGCGCTGCTTTATTTCTTTCTTTTTATATCTATATATATATATATATATATATATATATATATGTGTATATATATATATATATATATATGTAAATAAATATATATATATATATATATATATATATTGTGTATGTATGTATGTAGCGCTAGCAGTGTGTGAATAAAGTGCGTTCTATAGAAGTGAATGTGACAATTGTGATGTGAATTTGAAAGGTGAATGCAAAAATAAAAAATAAAAATAATGATATATATATAACCACAATAAAAACAAAAAAAGAAAAAAAAATATTGTTTAACCTTTAGTGTTCAGTGGCCAATAAAAAATATATAGAACAAGCTGTAAGTCCAAGATAGAAAAAAAATGAAATTAAGTCCAGGTGTAAATGTTCCAGTCACTGTATGGAGTAGGCAGCTTCTAGAAAGATCTAGCCAGATCATGGAAATCTATGAAAAAAGAGAAGCGCCAGCTCCATAGCATAATACTGTATAAAAATCAAATTTATTAAAAAACAACGAGAGGCCGCCAGCACATGCACTCGTTTCAATGTGTAAAAAACAATCATGGGAGACAATCTGTTTGGCCTTCAGGAATCAGGGAGAGAAACTGCAGCCAGAATATATTGCAATGCTGTGCAATGGAGTGGGTGTAGGAGCCGATACTTCCTCTCAAGTGGATAAGTATCGGCTCCCACACCCACTCCATTGCACACCATTGCAATATATTCTGGCTGCAGTTTCTCTGCCTGATTCCTGAAGGCCAAACAGATTGTCTCCCATGATTGTTTTTTACACATTGAAGTGAGTGCATGTCCTGGCGGCCTCTCGTTGTTTTTTAATCAATTTGAATTTTATACAGTATTATGCTATGGAGCTGGCGCTTCTTCTCTTTTTTCATATATATATATATAATTGTTTTTTTGTTTTTTTAACGGCAGCTTGAACTGCAGCTTTAAGAAAAAAAGTGTGACAGTGAGTTTGTTTTTGAGTTGAGTTTGTTGAGCTTCTCTGTCATTTAAAAAAAAATCTGCATTGAATCATGTATTCTCTGGTGATTTGGGATTTTTTTTAAATAAATAAAAAAATCACTTTTCAATTGAGTGAAAATGTACTGGTAGTTTTGTCATAGTTCCTTGGTTTTCATGTTTAAATCCCAAAAATAAAATGTAATTGTTATGTTCACATTTATTTGGATATGCATGTTTTTGAAACCTTTCTTTTTTAAAGCTACAGCATATGTTTTCCAAGTTTCATATTTATGTTTTTATTGTTTTAGGTGGAAGCCAACATATGTTGTTTTGTACAGACATGAAGAGTTCTTACAGAGCCAACTCCACAATACAATACAGGCATTTGAAAATGATAAGTATGGATGCCAACATTGCAAGCATATTACCAAATGATGTCTGAGATTTATAACCCTTATGCTGTTTACATTGTATATTGTCATAATACTACTGTAATTTTAAATGCTGTTTATACAATATATTGTCTTTCTACTGATCCATCTTCAAATATGCACCACTTTTACTTATTTGTATACAGATACTGTGCACAACACTTGATAATTATATGGTTCATATAAGGCAACATGTGCAGAGTTATAACAGCAGTACATTACATAAGTAACAGGTAGAGATAGAAGGTTGGCCCTCTTTAGAAGAGTTTACATTCGGAATAATGGACAAATTCTACATGAGACAATGGAAGAGAAATAGAAAGGAAGTTTTGTAATTGGCTGAATATTATCTCATTGGCAGTGCACAGCAAAATAAAATGTTTGGAAAGGACTTGCTAAGTGATTGTAGGAGCAATGTCAGAAATAATTTTAGAAATACTGAATGTATTGATATAAGAGTAGGAGAATAAGTGTGTACTGTAAGTCACAGAGATGCGATTGCAATATTGAGTAGTAAAGAATGGTAATACAAACTGTTAGGTGTTGGGTTTTTGAGAGAATGGAAGGATTTTGGTAATGTTATAATGATGAAATAGCAGGTTTTGTTAATAGATTAGTAGATTTAGCCCTGTTTATAATATTGCATCAAAATAGGGTAACTCGATAACCCACCTAACTAGGCTCAACCCTAAAATGTAATACAATGTATTCAACAATGATTTGTGTAGATTTAAAGCTGCAGTTCAGTCAATATTCTGCATGTGTGTTTTTTTTAATAAATCAGTTCTGTAGTAAGAAAAAATACTTTTAGCATTTTCTGTTTTTAAAAAAAAAACTTTTAAAGACCAATTTTCTTGTATTCTATTTTAACAGCCATTTGCTAAGGCACTGCCCCTTCATGTCCTGTCACAAGCCCTGGCACACCCCTTTGTCAGCCCTGCCCTCCCTCTAGCACATGTCAGTGCAGGATTGCTCATGAATATTCATGAGCTTCCACTGACAGACAAGCAGAATATAAACAGATCCCTTCACTAATTATGTCACCAAATTTCGACCTATCAATACATGGAGAAAGAATTGACCTGCAGCTATACAGTTCTTTAGGTAATTAGAGATTGCACACATGAAACTATTGAAGTAAAAAAAAAAAAAAAAAAAAAAGACTGAACGGCAGCTTTAAAGACGTCTTCAACTGAATGTTCATTAAAAAAAACTATATATATATATATCATATAAATGTGATCACAACCCATGATCTATGTCCTTGATGGACTTTCTATCATATGGTCGTGGATAGACCTAACCCCAGACAAGTTAAGCAAGGTTTGTCCTTCGGTCATCAACCTGTAAACAGAAAGGAGAAAAGGTCAAGGCTCATTATGCATGAACAGAGCAGCTTCTCCCGGCTTCCTCATATCTTCACACACTCTCCTTCCAGCTAAGACTAGAATGTTTCTAAAGATGAAGAGAGCATTACTGGAACTGGCCTCCTCTCCCTTTTGTTCTTATTCTTTGCATTTCGTTTATCCTATTCCTCTCCGCTACGGTATTGCAGATAGTACTTTGCCATAATAATGATTTATTCTGTAGAGCTGATGGGGTACACAATACTGAACATACTACACCTTTTTACAGGCATAACAAGTTCATACCCTAAAGAGCTTACAATCTAATTGTAGTACTATAGACACATGGGAATAAAGTGACTTGCCATGGACATAAAGAGCTGACATTAGTACTCAGCTCAGTTAATCCCCTTCAAAGCTTTTATCTCTTGGTTAATCCTCCTTTTTTCACATTAACTTTATATATGTTTTTTTAAGATGTGCCTCTGAGACATTATTTTGTTGCTTGTCACTGGGTCTTTTGTGCTATTGTAAATGTATTCATTGTCCCTCTGTGAGCACGGCCTACCTCCTGATATTAATAGGGAGCACGCATTGGTAAATACTTATTGGGAGAGGTACATCTTTGAAATCTATCATTTTAACTGCTTTGGAAACAGATGTAATAAATAACTACTCTAGCCCACTATTGTTTGTGGTGATATACAGTAGCAGGGAGTCACAGGTGGATTTGTCAGCAACAGGAATCTATTCCGTTTATTCCAGATGATTCAAGGAGTTCTATGGATATGATGAATTTCATTGATTCAAGTCAAGCCATTTAAAAAAATGTATATCAGTTTTGTTAGTACAGTATTCTCTTTTTTACATGTTTAAATACATATTAAGAAAGAACTGTCCATGAGGTCCAAAACGGAGCACAGCTATTGGGAAAAACAGGGGCTATAACCAGCAAAAATAGTTACAAAACCTTTAATTCATGGTAAGTGAGGGGTACAGAACTACCCTGACGCGTTTAGGGAGACAATCCCTTTGTCAAAGAGTCCGTTTTGGACCTCATGGACCGTTCTTTCTTATCTCTACTGGCGTGAAGCACGCACCCGGGTGAGCTGCTACAAAAGTGAGTACTTTATTTCCCTCATGACCAAGACGTTGGTGTTACTCCAGGATCACATGTCTCAGTGAGATTATAGACATGACTCTTATGCTATATGTATATACAGTAGGTCTGTCATCTGTTCACAGAGACTTTTATACTGTCCTATTCATGGGAGTTATATACACAGGTCTTATAAGTCTCACGTTGCTTTAATTAGAGCTCTATCCCCAACTTCAAGTGATGATCATATCAGAACTATATATGTCTGCCCATCTTGTTACTGAGCCCTGATATTTGGGACTAGTTCCCTTGCACTTTGTTTAAATACATATTACTTTCTTATTTTGTCAAAATTCATATCAACTTAAACAAACGACTTGCTGCTTTTAATTCATATTGTATAGAAATGCAGTACATATTATTGATGTTACAAATATCTACACCTGGAAGGATAATAGGAATGGATAAACAGCATTTTAAATCTTCTTAAAATGTCAATAAGTAATACATTATATACAATTGCAATGTTACCTTTAAAAGTGTTGGACTGAGATATATTATGATTCCAAATTGTTTGGCAAATATGTTTCATGTTTTTATCAGTTTCAAATATATATATATATATATATATATATATATATATATATATATATATATATATATATATATATATATATATATATATAATGGAACACTGTATATAAACATATAATATTGTGCAATTCAAAACTAGCGTTTTTGGCATGGACCTTGCAAGTCTCAGGAGGTTGATTGTGACATAGGAATTGCTCTAGCTCACTCAAAAGCCTCTTCAGCATGGTACATATCTCTTCAACTAAAAGGAAAATTGAATCCCAAGAGAAGCTGGATTTATTATGGAAAATGTAAAAAAAATTAAGTGTGCTACAACATTATTGATCTCAACATTTGAAATCAACTTTTGCAAAAGAGCGATTGATCCTAAAAATAATAGCTCAATCGTGTGCAAGAAAATTGTAAGTATTTACACAGATAGAGAATACTGAATTGTTTTCCAAATAAGTTTCCGAATGAACTTCAAGCAAACTTGGCAAACTGGCTGTATGCTGTGTTCTGCAATTTGATGTAATTGGGAATTATAGTAAAAAAAAAAAAAAAAGCAAGTCAGTGCATTACAAATATTTTCAACAACACCACAGTTAGGGGGCTATGCACTAAGCTCCGAGCTTTCGCGCCAGGCTGAAAAAAATTAGCACGTCCGATAAAAAATGAAGCCGGCGGCGCGATTCACTAAGGCCCTCAGCCCATTTTTTATCGGACGTGCCCAAAACTGGCTTATCGTGCGTGCAATGTATTTTCCCCCTGCTAGCGTTCTTAACCTTTACGTACGCTAGCTGATAGGAAAAAAAGCCACTTGTAACATTTGCATGGAGATTTGCCATATCCATGCAAGGCTGTTACAGGCGATTGTACAATAAATAAATACATTTATAATGGGGCCTGTATCTCCTGAAGTAGGGGGTCCTCGGACCTGAAACTAACGCGGGTCAGCTCCGGAGACCCCATGCACATCTACACTATAATTAAAATGTATATTAAAAAAAGAATTATTAAACATCAATACACGACCCCCCTCCCCCCATCCGCCCTAACACATACAGTAAAATAATGTGCAAAATAACTATTATCCAGATATGGATAATAGATTATTTGCCCATTATTAAACACTGCATTAGCATACCTAAATAAAGTCAATAAAAACAGTAGCCAGCTAATCCAATCAATACAAGCAGTAACAACATCAACAATTATTTAATTAAACCATTAACCAATGAATTCCTAAACCAACTCAAAATGAATAGTAACACTAACCAATCAAACCAATTAATTACAACAACATTAATGAATGTAAACATTAAAAGACAGAGAAATACATTCAAACAATCTCTGAAAGAACCATAAAACGCATTAGCTAACATAATACAACATTAACTACAAACGAACACCAATCGCAAACATTTTATTACATTAAGCATGAAAAAAAAAAACAATGACATCCACCTAAGAAACTGACATTAAAAAAACCAACAGCAATACCAAGCCAGAAATGCCCCCAAATATTGTAATAATAATGTATTAATCTGTACCCTAAAGTGGTACAGATTAATATATTATAAGTCAATGTGCCTCCCCCAAAAAATCAAAAATCACATCCAATGAAAAAACCTGTAAAAAGAGACATTTACAAACATTGAATATATTACTTACCATTAGAAGCGGTGGCCCTCCGACTCCCGGGGAAATAGGAAGCTCACGTACCTTGAAGGCCTCCAACAGCATCCGATGCCATCCACCATGAAGATCCGGCTCAGGTACCCCAATCTTCTTTTTTCTTTCTTTACTCACCGTCTTCTATCTTCATCTGTAACCATTTCTTGTTTTTCTTTATCTTCTTTCTTCATCTGTCAATCCAAAATACCCCATGTTAAATCCCAGCCGATGCTGTCTCGTCGGCTTCTTGGGCTCAAATGAGGCGTCACGGCCTTAAATAGGGCTTGTGACGTCACATTTAGCCTCAAAATGGTGAACAGCCATCTGATTGGCTGTTCAAACCATGTTCCGACTTTAATTTTTTTTTTTGACATGACGTCACTTAAAGGGAATGATGCCAGCCAATCAGAATGGCTGTGCTCCATTTGCCTTTAAGATGACGTCACGAAGCCGGCGTCACATGGTGTTTCAGCCAATCAGATCGTGGGAAACAATTCCACACTCTGATTGGCTGAAATACCATGTGACGCCGGCCATCTTGGATTTCGTGACGTCATCTTAAAGGCAAATGAAGCACAGCCATTCTGATTGGCTGGCATCATTCCCTTTAAGTGACGTCATGTCAAAAAAAAATTAAAGTCGGAACATGGTTTGAACAGCCAATCAGGTGGCTGTTCACCATTTTGAGGCTAAATGTGACGTCACAAGCCCTATTTAAGGCCGTGACGCCTCATTTGAGCCCAAGAAGCCGACGAGACAGCATCGGCTGGGATTTAACATTCGGTATTTTGGATTGACAGATGAAGAAAGAAGATAAAGAAGAACAAGAAATGGTTACAGATGAAGATAGAAGACGGTGAGTAAAGAAAGAAAAAAGAAGATTGGGGTACCTGAGCCGGATCTTCATGTCGGATGGCATCGGATGCTGTTGGAGGCCTTCAAGGTACGTGAGATTCCTGTTTCCCCGGGAGTCAGAGGGCCACCGCTTCTAATGGTAAGTAATATATTCAATGTTTGTAAATGTCTCTTTTTACAGGTTTTTTCATTGGATGTGATTTTTGATTTTTTTGGGGGAGGCATATTGACTGATAATATATTAATCTGTACCACTTTAGGGTATAGATTAATACATTATTATTACAATATTTGGGGGCATTTGTGGCTTGGTATTGCTGTTGGTTTTTTTAATGTCAGTTTCTTAGGTGGATGTCATTGTTTTTTTTTTTCATGCTTAATGTAATAAAATGTTTGCGATTGGTGTTCGTTTGTAGTTAATGTCGTATTATGTTAGCTAATGCGTTTTATGGTTCCTTCAGAGATTGTTTGAATGTATTTCTTTGTCTTTTAATGTTTACATTCATTAATGTTGTTGTAGTTAATTGGTTAGTGTTACTATTCATTTTGAGTTGGTTTAGGAATTAATTGGTTTCATTGGTTAATGGTTTAATTAAATAATTGTTGATGTTACTGCTTGTATTGACTGGATTAGCTGGCTACTGTTTTTATTGACTTTATTTAGGTATGCTAATGCAGTGTTTAATAATGGGCAAATAATCTATTATCCATATCTGGATAATAGTTATTTTGCACATTATTGTACTGTATGTGTTAGGGCGGTGTATTTAGTTAGAAATAATGTTTAGTATTTTTGTTGGCACAACATTGATACCGCAGGCCCGCGGGTACCCCAGGACTCCCGCGGGGACCCGGGACGGCCGCGGGGTCAGCCGGGGACCCCTGCGCGACCCTCGGCCTCCCTCGGGGACCCCTGCGCGACCCTCGGCTTCCCTCGGGGACCCCTGCGGGGTCAGCCGGGGACACCCGCCGGCCTGTTGTATTGGTTTTGCGCCTGCAAAAAGGTAAACAAAGAATTTTTTCTAAGTCCAGCTTTTTTTATCACCTGCCTTTAGCTGGTGAGCTTTATTCAGCGCAACTTTAACGTACGATCAGTTTGCGTTGCTTAGTGAATCCCGCAGAAGGGCAGGATTCAGCGCAAACAGCTGATCGTACGATCAAAGTTGGACTTAGAAAAAATTTCAAGGAAAAGCCCCTTTTAGAGCGCATAGTGCCTGTTTGCGCGGCTTAGTGCATAGCACTCGCGAAAGCACTTTGCGCTCTTAAAACAACTTATCACTGCTTAGTGCATAGCCCCCTTAGTATTTATGATAAAATATTGTTTTTTTACAATGTTAAATGTTTCATATGATATGACTGATGAATAAAGTGCACTTATTAAACTATTTTTTTTTTTTTTTTTAGAGTGCTGAAAAATGCCTCTTTATCAAAGTTATTTTACTATACACAAAAGTAACGCTTGTTAAAATAAGAGCATGTATGTTTATTTACTTAGCACCACCAATGTGCACAATGCCTACAGAATTAGCAAGACAGGGAGATAATATACAAAGTTTAAACTGGAAGTTAAACAATTGAAATGAGGGAGTCCATGCCTTGCAGATCTAACAAATCTAAATGGAATAATGGGAGACTTATGGTACAGAATACAGTAGGAGCAAGTGCAGTACAGGTTCAGATGCGAGAGAACTGTAGAGACTGATGGAGCAGAAAAGATACAGCCTTCATGAAAGCATAAGGGGTGAGATGAGGTATAGCAGGAGACCCAGCTGAAATTGAAAGGAGGTAGAAGAATGTAGAGCCTTTAATGAGAGTACTGGAATTTTATAGTTAATGTGAAGTTTGATGCAGAGCTATTGAAGGGATTTTAGAAGGCGAGGGCTAGCGAGGCAGAGAAGTGAGAACTCTAGCAGTGGCATTTGGAATAGATTGTGGAATCTGTAGTTGGGAGCCAAGAAGGCCAGAGAGGAGAAGGTTGCAATAGTCAAGTCGGGGGATAATGAAGGCATGCATGAGAGTTTTAGTTGTAGAGCAACAAAGGAAAGGGGGATTCTTACAATGTTGTGGAAGAAAAGTTGTCAACATTTAGCAACAGCATGAATGTAAGAGGAGAAGGTGAGCTAGGTGTCAGCTATTGTATGTAGCCAGCGTGCTTGGGAGAGTGGTTGAATGGTAGTATTATTGACTGTACTAAAGAATAGACGACCACAAATCTTGTCTAGGAGTCTAGGAGTTACAAAAGAACAAAATCAAATAGGGCTGGATGCTAAAGATTATACTATCCTGGCCAAAATAGAGTAACAATACTAAAACCAAGGGTCAAGCAAACCAAATTAAAGTAGAAGTCAGATAAGTCAAATTGGATGAAGGTGCATGCTTATACCCAGTGTTCGACAAACCTATACATTTGCACGGCCCGGGCGAGTGGATTTAACATCGTGGCGAGCTCCTATTGGCCCAAGCAGCACACGTGTGGTACTAGGTGGCGAGTAGATTTTTTTGTTAGGCGAGTAGATTTTTTGGTGATTTGTCGACCACTGCTTATACCAAAACGTTGGCTTCATGTAACTGAAAATTAAGTCATTAAATTAACTGACTTCTACTTTACTTTGGTAGAATTATGTTGAGCTCTGTTTTAAACATGTTAAGTTTCAGGCAATGGAGGGCCATCCAGCAAGAAATAATAGACAATCAGTGACTAGATAGGTGTAAGATGGAGGATTGAAACAAGTTTCTGCATAGAGGTGATATTTTAAACCAAATGAGCTAATGAGATTGCCAAATGAGACTGTATGTAGAGAGAAAAGGAGTGATGCCAAGACAGAGCCCTGAGTCACACCACAAGACGGGTCAACAGGAGAACAGGAAGAGTTACTGTAGCAATAGAGACACTGAAAGAGCGGTTAAACAGATGAGGAGAACTAGGAGAGGACATGCTACGGATACAAAGAGATTGAATAATTTGTAGGAGTTGTGGTTGCTCAACAGTGTCAATGCAACAGAGAGAACAAGAACATTAGAAGTGAGTAGAACCCTTGTGATTTGGCAGTGGGTAGATCATTAGCACTTTGGTGAGGTCCGTTTCAGTGGAATGAGTGGTTCGGAAACCGGATTGTAATTGGTCTGAGTATGAGTGTCGAAGAAATCGAGTAAGTGTGAATAGACAAGACTTTCAAGAAGCTTGGATGCAAAAGGCAGGAGACAGCCGTGGCAATAGTTAGAGATGGTTTTTGATAAGTGTAAAACTGTTGCGTGTTTGAAAGCAGAGGGAAATGTGCCTGAGCAGAGCGAAGAGTTAAAAATGTGTTTAAGTTTAGGGAGCAAAGTGGCAGTAGGAGGATGAGGTGAGAGGGAATGGGGTCAAGTTGTACGTAGAGGAAGGAGAGGGGGATAGTAGCTGAGACAATTCCATTTCTGTGACAGGAAAGGAGTCCAGTGTAAGTAGATGGGTGTTATGTAGGAGGGGTATATGAGATGCAAGATGTCTTGACAGATTAGATCAGGGGGGAAACTCCAGTCCTCAAGGGCCACCAACGGGCCAGGTATTAGGGATATCCCTGCTTCAGCACAGTTGGCTCAATCAGTGGCCCAGTCATTTTGAAAAATGACCTGTTTGTGGCCCTTGAGGACTGGTGTTGGCCACCTCTGGATGAGATCTATCTTTGCCTTAAAGTAGTCAGCAAAGTCTTTAGTTGTAGAGTTGAAAGAGAGAAATAAGTAGGCATCAAAAATAAAGAAAATGTGTTTTGTTAGATTTATGAGAATTAATTATGTACAAAAGTAGTGTTGTTTAGTCTCAGAGAGTTGAAGTCTGAAAGAAGTCAGCGCAAGTGCGAGAGGAAAGGATAGATGTATTAACAACATTGTCATGGTCAGCAAGAGCAGAATGAAGAGAAGTTCAAGTTCATGTGGATTCCACGGCACAGAGGTCAATGGATTGTATGATACAAGTGAAGTGGGAGAAGGCAGGAGGAATAGTGGGAAAGAAATGAAATGCAGCAAATAACACAAGATCGTAATCAGAAAGTGGAACAGATACTGAAGTCACATATTGAGACGTTTCTAGTAAAAACAAAGTCCAAATAATAACTGTCCTGGTGTGTACTGGAGGCAGTCCATTGGTTAAAGCCACAGGCACAAGTAAAAAAAAAAGGAAGCAAGAGGCCCAAGAAACAGAGGAATCATCAACATGGCAGTAAAGTCTCCCTGGAGGAGGGAGTGTTAGAGGGAAAGAAGAAGGAATTCCAATCAGACAGAGGTTTAAGGGTCGCATGTAGAGTTAGGTGGTTGATAGATGACAGACAATGGCAACGAGAGGGGGGAGAAGAGGTGAACATTGTATACCACAAAGATAAAAATTAAAGAGAAGGAGGAATAGGGAGTTGTACTGGCATTGAGAAGACAGGAGAAACTCTACAGTTTCACCTGACCATCAGTGGTGGTGTGTGGTCGAAAGAAAGGCCACCATAGGAAATAGCGGCCTCTAGTGTAGAATAAGTTTGAGAAAGCAAACTTTATGTTTAGACATAAAGGGTCAGAGAGCATGAGCACAAAGAACCATGCATCACCAAGGGCTTGTGTCACTAACAAACATTCTAAAGACCACAGAAAATAGTGAGAGCGGAGAGCAGAAGGCAGGGGATAGAGGTACGTTTGGAGTTGTTGAAATGGTTAGGACGAAAAGATGAGAGGATGAGGGTGGGAGCAAGTAGGGATTAAATAAAGACCAGCGTTGGGTGAAATTTCACCAGTAGCAAGGAGGCTATAGAGAAGAGATGGGAAGATTTGTGAGTGTGCGGTTTTCTACAGGTTGTATAGATAGGTATGTAGGATGAGTACAGGAAGCAGAAAAGTTCATAAGTGCAGAGTAGTGAAGAGGAAAGATTAACAGAAGAGATGGAAGAGGAAGGATGGTGGAAGGAATAAACTAGTTTGGAGAGGAGTGCAGTGGTTGTGAACAAGAAAAGGAGAGAAGGCAAGATGGAGCAATGTAGTATTAGTATAGTGTAGTCTTAGAAATAGTAGCCATGTATAAGGATAGTCTTGATTTAGTATAATAGGCAGAACAAGTCCAGTAATGCAGTGTAGAGTTAAGGAGACTGTGTTGGTGGTTATTCTGTTCCGGATATCACTTTATTTCCTCTGACTGTGGAGACTGATTGTGTTTTACAATTTCTGTTAAAATGACACAATTGTATTTTTATCAGTTATATTAGCAGTTGTAAACCAGATGTTATAAATTTGCCTTCATTGGATTGGATCATCTGAACTATCCACGTCTTTTAATACTGTATTTTGATTATTTTTGTTGTGGATAAACCAATCGATTTATAAAAACAATAACACAGTTTGGTTGTTTAACCTCTTTTCTCAATGCTCGTAGGCCCCTTTTTCATACTGTGTGAAGATGCTTTCCAGTGCTGAAGAAGATATAAACTATTGATTTTGAATAAAGGCCTTACAAAGAAAAAGTTCAGTCAGCCATATGCAAAATAAAATCAAGTTCTCTTGACTGTTTGTCAGCTCTAAGAAGCAGCCAAAATATTTGTAACTTAACTCAGCTAGTGTAACTAGTGAGATTTTTCTTAAAAATGCTACTAGTATGATAAATAGTGCATGAAGATATTGGACCATTTTTACTAAGCAGTGCTATTGCACTAGATTCCTTCCAGCGTTGGTAAACAACTTATGGTAGACACTTGAATGGACCATAAGATGTCTTCCATTATCAGACGGTGTCTTGTAGAAATGTGGGCCATTGTCTTTAGAAAGAAGGATGATGGCATGCTCACAATGGCATACTGAAAATATCACTGGATATTGAAGTTGGAAATGGTTGATTCAAATAACCTAAATATTGAGTTTATCGAGTACTTACTATTAATTTCCATTTTTTTTCAGGAAAATGTATCTTGACTCCATGCAGAAGTACAAGGAGACACTAAGGCAACACCAAGAGCAATACATGGGTTCATTATTGGCAAAGGAGTATTACATGAAAAAACAAGACCTTGATGACATTCAGAATAGAGTATTAAAATGGACTGAACAACTGAAAAGAGAGGAAAACAATATTCTAGATATTTTGGGTAGATTTATGTTCATTATTATTGTTTTTTTTTAATGTTTAGCATGCATGAAAACTAAAACTCACTTTTTATTTTTCAGCCCCCGCGCCTTTTACATCTTACAAAGAATGGGCTTTTCGACTGTATCCATGATAATAGCTAACAGTTTACACATGTTAAACTATAAAAAGGGTTCTTATATAGTACCGAAAGTAAAATAAACAAATGCATTTGTTCTCAATCATGTCAAGAAACTGTTCATATCTAGGTAATATAGTTCAAGTTTAGAGATGAAGTATCCTAATTTATCTGAAATTAGATTTGATTGCAGGTAATGCTACAGTAGCTACATAAGAGTTTATTTTACATCTTCAGAATTTACTGAAGGTAGGACGGAGTCTAGTTTTCTAAAGCTTATATTGGGTGAACTTCAAATGTAGCGGTTTGGACACACTGTGCGGTTTAAGTATTGGGAAGTACGGTGTGCACACCAACAAAATAATCGTTGTTAACTAGACTGGAAATCATACAGCTATAAGTTCCTAGTTTATTTGCCTATTTTTTTTCTTTGTAAGAAATATAGCAATCACATAGATTACAACATTTACACATATTGTCTGCATTAATTCACTTTGCATTAAATAAGTTCAGGTCTAACATGCAAAACTCAGCTGATTATTCTATAAATATTGTAAATAACCAAAGTTTTGTTTGCTATTCCATTAAAGAAGCAGGTGTGACTCTGAAATGAAAGAGAGAGAACACAGTTCTTGAGCCAGTGCTACCCAGTATTGGGCATAAACAGCATACGACTAAAGCTATAATAAGTTGCTTTAGGAGAGACCCGTGAGAATAATGATGAGTAACAATGAAAACTATAATCCTCAGAGCTCATAGATTGGGGTTTATATATATATACCTGCTACAGGGGATAATGCAGCCAGTAGTGGCACAACTGGCAATAGTGGCTGGTTCTCCTCCTGTATCTTGGGAACAAGTGCCCCTAGAGCTGAATGGAATGTGTCATCTTAATATCAGTATGTAAACCAATAAATGACCTGTTAGGCGTCACACTTTGTGGTCTCTCCTCTGTGGCGTCCCGGCTGTATGTTGCAGTAGAGGAATCCAGGATTGGAGAAAAACCTGGATTCCTCTACTGACTCTGAAATGAGATGGAACAAATTGATTTAGAAAAAGAGTCAGTTTCTTTGCATATATGACAACTATTAGCCAAGATAAAAGGACCCAGTGTTATAGTTAATGATGTAAGTGTTTAACATATTGTTTTATCTTGTACTTTGCATATCTTCTGTAACAAATAGAAATCCATAATGTTATTGTCCATTCTTTACCTTAACTTGGAAGTGCATCACTGAGGAAAAATACCAAAGAAATCCATAAACACATTGCTCTGATTTCTCTCAAGACTTCTGACATAATGACTGAAGTCAAAGAACTCGAATTTAAACAGAAGTATGTTAAGCAGGTAAACATATCTTTAATCAGAACTGTGGCAAAGATGTTTTCTATACTAGATTCTACCCAATAATTCCAAATGATATAATCATGGCTAAAAGGTACCTTGGTTTACTTAAAGCCTTGCATTTTGTGTCTGTACACTGTATTCTATTGTCTTTATAGACCTACTGTGTGGTAATGTAATGTTATCCTGTTAATTAGTCCTGATATTTGATCGTATTTTAGCATATTGGAAATGTTGCTGAAGATCAGAGTTACATTGGAAGCAAAAATACAATAATGGATAGAACAATGGAATTCCAAGAAAGGTAAGAGTGCAAATAAACAATACATGGTTGTTTGGGGCTAGCAGAGACATGGATATCATTGATAAAATTAATTTATATTCACATATCAAACCAGATACAATAAAAGTGTGTTGGTTAAAAAATACCGTAAATAAAACATATACAATAAGAGCACAAAGGAGGAGTTATGCACAAAGTAATTACTTTAAAACTGGTAACATACCTTCAACTGAGTCATCTATTGACCTGTTATACTCTTCAATGGAGTTCAGTGCATGTGATGCCAGGAACTGTGTAAAGTAGATTGCAAAAAAAATATTGCAAGACCATTGAATAAACAGTAACAAATAGACCTCATTATGTGCCTGGTAACTACAGTATTTAGTAGTGTGGTTACAGAAAGACAATATTATACTATATTTTATGCACGAGTGCATGTTAAAGGGGTGTGTTCACTCTCATTGCTTGGAGACCTGAGCTCAGATTACCAAACAAATCATTATGAAGATAACCCAAAGTGATTGAGCACTTTTGTTATTCTTTGACTGAGTTACTTACTGTAGATGATTATTAATCCATTCGTTTTGGACCTCATTGGTTTTTATCCTCAACTGTACATAACATATTAGTCTCTATTACAGGGGTGGGCAAAAATAAAAGATATCACTGCTTTAGCACAGATGGTTCAATCGAAGACTGAGGCACTGATTGAGGCACCTGTGCTGAAGCAGGGCTATCCTTAAAACCTGACCTGTTGGCGGCCCTTGAGGACTGGAGTTTCCCACCCCTGCTCTAATAGGTGCTCTGTTTCCTAAGCAGAAGAGTGGCGAGTCGGTATCCAAAAGCAGTATATAAACAATAATTTTATGTATTACATTTAATATTAATAAAAACATTCTATGTTATTGGAGGTGGGGATCCTACAGAAAGTAAAAAAATATGTTGTCTTTTTCCAAGCAATTATGTTAGCACAATGGGGTTCTCATTATCACTAATAATGATAATATAAATGTTTATATTTTTTAAATCGGAAATGTGAATATCTTATTTTATAATAGTAAAATAATTTCCTAATGCTGTGACTTTTTTCACAGTATTTTTGAAGAAGAAACATATTTAAACAGTTCAAATGAAAAACAGCCGTCACAGCTATTAAATCTTCTGTGCTTACCCCAGAAATTAGTGCGGCCGCTACCAGATATTAAATTGTCTTTGCAGCTGACTGGAACAGGTACACGGCTGAAAACCATTATATTGTTTCCTCTTTTTCAGTAGCCTTATTACTCAACAAGGAATATGTTTTATTTTTTCACCACATTTCAAAGGACCACCAAATAAATTATATATGGTTGTACAATGAACTTTCAAGATCACATTTTTATGGTTGAAGAACCCTAAAATTATATGGTCAAATTCTGAGGAGCCCCAACCCTCTCTAATAGCACGTCTAAGATCAGATGCATTGTAAGGAACCCCAACCCTCTCTAATAGCGCATCTGAGATTGGATGCATTGTAAGGAACTCCAACCCTCTCTAATAGCGCCTCTGCAATCAGATGCATTGTAAATTCTTCTGTATTTGGTACCATTTTCAAATTACCTGAAAATAGCAGGAAACCCTTTGGGGATATCTGGGGAACCCCTGTGTAAAAACACAGATTTAAAGCCGAAATAGAAGTAGTAAGTGAATTAACTTGTATGTGGAATTAGTTTATTCAACAAGTGATAGATTTATGTAGCATGGTTAGAGAACTGAGCTACCTAACTTTATTTCAGTATGTATGTTGTTTTTGGTAGTGAATAGCTCCCTGGGCCTCAGTAAGTATAAATATACATCCACAAACAGGTGTAATTTTTGAGTATAAAGTTAACTAGGAAGTTTCGGACAAGTTTTGCAAATGTTACAGGGGCAAGAGCAGTGTGTCAAATGTCAGCTCAGTGGCGTTTCCTCCATCAGATATGAGATTGGCTAAAAATGAGGAAAATAATGATATCTTGCAGGTAGCGAGGGAAACAAAAGCCATATGGACCAAAGAACAGGTAGCACTGTTCTTTCAGACCAGAATCAGAGTATGGAACAAGACCATCAGGTATATATTTATTTGGTATAGAAGAATAGTATTTTTAAGAAATGAATCTAAGCTTTAAATATTCCAGAATGACACCGAATATGATGGGGTATGTTTTAATGTACACGTCTAGTCATTGCAAATATAAGGTGGCATAAGCAAAGGTCTGAGTTGGCACTGTGGTATACTATGTGTTTGAGTTACGTTTGTTTAGTTTATGTTTTTTTTTTTTTCCACAAATACATTTATAAATCTGCAACTGTTTAATTATGGTAATATTTATTACTATTGTGCCTGACACAATTACATTTTGATGTTATTAAACAAATTCATTTTTACAAACTGAATATTATCATTAAATCACAAGTCATATAATAAACATCTGCAGTCCTTTAAGGCTACGCTTATAGTGCTGGCGATGGCGACGCGACGGTCGCTGGAAAATCAAATAGAGATGACTTCCAGTGATCGCGACCAATCCGTCGTGTCGCGCTTGCTATAAGCGCACGCGACGGCGGCAATGCATTTGTTTTGCCGCGAAATCGCTGTCGCCGGCACTATAAGCGCAGCCTTATACAGGATATCCGTAATGTTTACCAATAACATTCCCTTTGCAGAGATATAAAAACATAACTGTCATAAATATTTTGTATAAACTGTTAGCTAAGAGACCCATTTTCACAGTCTAAATACGGTACATCATTATTTTTGGACCATACCACGTCTACAGAACTTACCCTTTTATTCTTTCTTTGCATGTAATGTACAAAGAATGAAAAACTGCAGTGAATTTTTTTATTGTGTGCTTAACTTTATATAGTGTTTGAATATGTGTGATGCTATCTGTTCTACAACAATTTGTTATTCCACAAACCTCAAACATGAACTCATTCTGAGAGTACCCCTATGGCCCCCACCCTCTCTCTCCCAACACTGCTCACAATTTTCAATTTGTCCCAGTATCCGAAGAGGAGATTACACAAGCATTCCTCAAATTAAAACTAAGCAGCCAATGTGGACCTAACTTACTGCAATCTAAGTTCCTAAGACTTGGTGCCCCAGCCATTACCAAACCAATTGCTTCCATAGTCAACTCTATTTTATCTGCAGGCCATATTCCTAAGACCTGGAAAACTGCCTGTGTTGTCCCAATCTTCAAAAGTGGGGGACAAAAACACTCTCAAACTACAGGCTAATCTATCTTCTCCCAATACTATCCAAAGTCATGGAAAAATGTGTTCACTCCCAATTAAGCCTTTACTATACAGAGACAAATTTCCCTACCCAATTTCAATCTGGCTTTCGCCCCAAACACTCCACGGTAACTACCCTGCTAAAAGTTTGCAATGAGATCCAATGTGGAATGGAACTGGGACAACTCACTGTTGCAATATTCCTAGATTTTTCAAAGGCTTTCGATACTGTTGATCATGTTATCTTGCTTAACAAACTCAAGTGCTCTGGAATAGGGAGGCATGCTTTAAACTGGTTTCATTCCTACCTAATAAACACACAGATACCCAGCAAGCTATAAGAAACCCCCCCAAAATTCCTACCTATCAGGTAGATCCCAACATGTTTCTATCTCAGGCTCTAACTCAAAGCCCCTTGGATATCACCTGTGGTGTCCCGCAAGGCTCTGTTCTGGGGCCCTACTTATCTCCGTGTTCATCAATGATCTTCCTACAGCTGGTAAGGGAGCTTCAATACACATGTATGCAGATGACACAATCTTATACTGTATGCACACAGCCCTAGCCTCTCCGACCTTGAACACATACTTCAATCTGACTTTTTGTGACTTGAAAATTGGATTTCTCAAAACAAACTGTTTTTAAACACTGACAAGACTATAACAATGTTATTTGGGACCAAAGCTACATTTTTAAAGCTTCCAATGACTGAGCTCCAGATCAGAACCACCGCTAATACCATCTTAACTCCTGTTACTAGTTTTAAATACCTGGGCATATGGTTTGACTCCCATTTAACATTTGGGATGCACATTGATACCCTGACATTCAAAACCTATGCCAAACTAGGTGTACTTTATAGGAACACATCCTCCCTAAGTCTGCTGGTCAGAAAGCATATTGCATAGCAGATGCTACTGCCAATTATCTACTATGGGGACACAGTATACGGCTCGGCACACCAAACCCACCTTAGCAAACTTGATACCCTCTACAATTCAATATGCCATTTTGTTTTCCAACACTCATCACTGCGAAATGCTCAAAGAACTAGATTGGTCATCACTTGAGTCTAGGCGCAAAGTTCATCTTTCCTGTCTTGCCTTCAAATACTTTCTGGGCAAGCTACCTATCTATCTGAACAAGCTCCTAACCCCTACCACATGCAGCACTTATCATCTGAGATCTGACTCCAAAAAACTGCTCATGGTCCCATGGTTCAGTAAAGTATCCGTCCGCGCCTCCTTCTCTTGCCGTGCACCCCAAAACTGGAACAATCTACCGGAGACTCTCATAGCCACCACCAGTCTAAGTTCTTTCAAAACTAAGGCTGTCTCACATTTTAATCTGGTCTGTAACTGTTACATATGCCTATAATATATATTATCTTTAACTGTGCATGCAATGTCTTGTATATAAAGTATTCCCTGTTCACTTATGTAACTATGTATTTGTAACCATGTATTATTTGTAATCATAACTCTATGCCCAGGACATACTGGAAAATGAGAGGTAACTCTTAATGTATTACTTCCTGGTAAAACATTTTATAAATAATAAATTCAAAATGTTCGATGCCTTAAAAAAAAAAAACGCAGTTGTTCAGCTCTATTCTTTAGTAATATTTCCTTTGTCTTAGAAATGCAATGACTTAACAATTGATAAAAATCGGACCCAGGTTACTCATCTTCTACCAACGACAAGTTTGCACAATCAAATGCAATTAAGGTAACATTGTGATTAGCCGACAACTCTGAATTGGTACATATGATACATTTTTTTTAAATGAACATAACTAATATCCAAATGTTATGTTTATAGGTTGATTCTTTCTCAAAAGCAAACACGTCAGGAGCTGAAAGCTGCAGAAACAGGTATATGTCACGTATTTAAAACAAATTCATCTTTATTATTCTCCACACCTTGTACTGATTTATTATAGTAAACAAAATTGGTATTTATTTGTAGAACACAGAGAAGACGAGTTAAAGGAAGCCCCAAATACATCAAAGGATTCTGCTTATGCTTCTCAGGTATGTTTCTGGACATTTGTTTAAGTTTGATAATATTTCTGACGCAATGCCACAATAATGTTATCTACTTGTCAAAAATAGTGGAATGGATCACTGTAATTTATACTGTATGTAGTTTTGCTATAAATATACCAGCTTGGAACAATTTTTTTTATGTGAACATTAAAATACTATGGGTAATATTTAGTGAGCGGTACTAAGCCATAAATCACAACTTGGGCCCTATTTAGTAAGCAGTACAAAGCTATAAATCACAGCCTTGGTCATATTTGCTAAGGGGCGCTATGCCATTTACCTCACTGCAAATTCACTTGAAGGTGTCTTATGAAGTAGCACCACTTAGTAAATATGGCTCCTTATGGCGATGTAAGACACCGTGTGGCCCATTTATGCTTTGTAAATATGGCCCTAGATCTTACAAATTCTAAGACACCTAATAGAAAATGCAGAGTCTACGGGAAAACTCATTTTGCGGTTCTAAAAATATCACCTTGAACAACCTGTCCGGCTATTTATATTGTCTCGGGTATTAACAACGATGCCTAAACAGTAATCCTATCCATTTGCAAACGAATGTGTTTATTTCATGTAATCAGCTTTCTCAGCACTGTTTTCAATATATACAACAAAAACAAACAAAGATGCCCAAAGCTACTTCCAATGTGACAAAAATACACAGTGCAATACCTATATATTCTCTTTAAAAAGGGTCCTTTAGTTTAACTTTTTGGCCAAAGCGTCTTAAGCCTGCTGCCACTACAAGGCATGACCGTTTGCAGGTCCTAACACTACTTGAGTTAAAATTCTTATTTACCTGTATAATTACATTTTGCTAGGTTGCGACAGCTCCAATGCAGATCATTCTTCCTGTAATTATACAGGTAAATAAGAATTTTAACTCGGGTAGTGTTATGACCTGCTAATGGTCATGTCTTGAAATGGCAGCAGGCTTAAGACGCTTTGGCCAAAGGGTTAAACTAAATTACACATTTTCAAGAGAATATATAGGTATTGCACTGTGTATTTTTGTCACATTGGAAGTAGCTTTGGGCATCTTTGTTTGTTTTTTGTTGTATACATTTAGCCACGCCCACACCACTCCTGTTTGGGGTTTCTAAGAGCTTGTTGGCTATCTCTCTGTTTTCAATATAAGCATTTCTAAAGAACAACACTACATAACATGCAAACCCATTTTATATTTTAATTGTCAGAATGCGTTTGAAAATATACTTTTTTTATTTCATTTTATTCCATTATAGGAAATACTTTCTCAAAGCTATGAAGCAATGGAAGTTAATGTTGCCAAAGAAGATGCTTTATCCAGAAACTTTGCATTTCCTAGGACTCCTCCTTCTTTTATACCAAGAACCTCTGAGATTTCTCCGTCGGTGACAAGTACATTCGCAAGAAGACCTGAACTTAGCATTGTGAAGAAAGGACCGTTTCCCAAAACATCTACATATGAACTGTACGTTTTTGACAGTCTGGTATTTGTTATTGTGTGTTTGTCTACGGTATCCATGTTGCTTATGGAATAGAACTTGCATTTTTATATTATTAAAGGTATACAGTAATCAACGAGAGTCATTTTCATCTTGCGTCAATGTATCAAGGCCTTTGCCCCAAGTTTTGCACCGTCTGCATCACCTGGTGATTTGGGGAGTGGCATTAAGACTAGTTAGGGAGGAGTTAAATGACACACAGATTGTAATGAGATGTAGTAAACGCTGCATCACTTTTGTATCTTTTTTTTTATCATTGCAACCATTGTACCACTACATTTTTATTTATAACTTTAAACTTTCACTTTGTTCTTAAAGAAGTAGTTTCTTTTAGATACGCCTAGCCCCTTCATATTTTTATAGCATACTGTAAATACTGCTTAAATATTTTTTTCATATACAGCTTCAAAGCTTAATAAATGTTTAAATCTGGCACAGTACAGCTAATTTTTAAGCCACTTTGACCACTGAATCTCGGTAAACATTTGCAAATATTTTAATGTATCGATTTTTTTTTTTTTTTCCTCCAGGAGTCAAGATACTGGGGAACAAACGGAAAGATCCCCTTCCTTCAATTTCTTCATGGCATCTACTCCAAAAACGCCAAGACTTAACATATTTGAATCATCTCCATTTAGCTCAACTAATTTACCGGATCAGGTAATATTGCTTTGTTCATCTGATTTCTTAAATGGTTGTTCTTACACTACCGACTTGTAAACCTATCTGCCGTGGGTTGTGGGAGTTTTAGGACCATTAATAGATATATCGGTGCAGAGCAAAACTTGATTGTTTTGTAGACTGTGATATATTTTATTAGGCTAATATGAAAGTTTTTTGTTTATTGTACTAGAGCAGGAGTGACCAATTCCAGTCCTCAAGGGCCACCGACAGGTCAGGTTTTGAGGATATCCCTGCTTCAGCACAGGTGGCTCAGTCAGTCAATATGCAGCTACCCTTTTTCTATGCAGAGGACAGACAGTTCACAGTTTCACTACTTTGCTACTCAGACCTTGTTTTCAGGAATCACTTTAGCAGCTTACTCCTCTCTCATCAACAGCAAGCTTCCATCTGTCTACAGCCTGGGTTTTTACACACCTTGATTAGGCAGCTGGGATCCAACTAATTGTCCTGAGGTTCCCAGCTGAAGTTAACCTAGTCAGTGCTGCACTGCAGACTAGACATAGGTTTTCCAGGCATATAACTGGTGACTTTTGTTTACCCTGTCACATTCCTCTCCTGTTAGTGTGTGGCTGGGGCTACGCACGGCTGAAGCCCGACCATCCACCCCTTCTCTAGAAAAGAAGTCAGCATTTGCGTTCTCTTTTCCCGGCCTATGCTGAATCTCAAATGAGAAGGGTTGGAGGGCCATATACCACCTAGTCAATCTAGCATTGGAATCCTTCATGCTATTTAACCACTTCAGTGGAGCATGATCCGTCACCAAAGTAAAATGGACTCCTGCCAGGTAATGCCTCAAAGCCTCGATTGCCCACTTTATTGCGAGGCACTCTTTCTCAATCACTGAGTAGTTTTTTTCCCTTGGGAACAATTTCCTACTCAGGAAAAGGATATGATGTTCAACTCCCTCAAACTGTTGTGACAACACTGCCCCTAGCCCTATCTCTGATGCATCTGTTTGCACTATAAAAGGGCTGTTGAAGTCTGGGCTTCTAAGGATGGGACCCTCTGATAGACACCTTTTTATGTCCTCAAAGGCTCTCTGACAATCCCTTGACCACACCACTTGTGTAGGGGCACACTTTTTTGTGAGGTCCGTTAAAGGGGCTGCCTCTTCCGAATAGTTGGGGATGAACCGCCGGTAGTACCCTGCTAAACCCAGCAGAGAGCGTACCTGCATTTTTGTTTGGGGGTTCGGAACTTCTTTCAGGGCAGCTACCTTGTCAGCTAGTGGCCTTACTTTTCCACCTCCCACTGCATACCCTAAGTATTTGGTTTCCACTTTACCCAAGGCACATTTCTTAGGGTTGGCTGTGAGCCCTGCCTCTCTTAGAGATTTGAGGACCGCTTTCAGCCTATTTAGATGGGCCCGCCAGTGTTTACTATAAATGACAATGTCATCTAGGTAGGCTGCGGCATAAGTCCTATGGGGCCTCAGTACCTTATCCATGAGTCTCTGAAATGTGGCTGGGGCTCCATGCAGTCCAAATGGCATTGTCACAAACTGGTATAAACCCATGGGAGTGGCAAAGGCTGTTTTACATTTGGACTTTTCCTCTAAGGGTATTTGCCAGTATCCTTTTGTCAAGTCCAACGTGGATATATATTCCGCGTTACCAAGGGCGTCAATTAATTCGTCCACCCTTGGCATCGGATATGCATCAAACTTGGATACCGCATTGACCTTTCGGAGATCCACACAAAATCTTACCTTCCCATCAGGTTTAGGGACCATAATTAGTGGACTACACCACTCACTGCATGATTCCTCAATCACTCCTAAGTGTAACATTTCTTGTACCTCCTTCTCTACCAGAGCCCTACGACTTTCAGGCAACCTATAAGGACGGGAACGTACTTTTACCCCAGGTGTTGTCTCGATTGCATGGGAAATTAAGTTAGTTTGTCCTGGTAAGTCAGAAAAAACATCCTGGAATTGAGTAATTATTGCTAAGAAGTCCCCTTTTTGTTCAGAGGACAACTGTTTACCCATTGGGATTTTATCGTCACTCACGATGTTCTCCCGTGGAGGCTGAGGACCCAAGTCCGTTTCCTCCTCCACCGGGTGGATGAATAGAGACTGCTGCATCTTCCAGGGTTTCAGCAAGTTCACATGGTAAATTTGTTTACCCTTCCTGGACCCTGGTTGAGCGATCTCGTAATCCACATCACCCGTACGGCGGAGTACTTCGAATGGGCCCTGCCATTTGGCCAGGAGTTTACTCTCGCAACTGGGTAACAATAACATCACCTGGTCTCCTGGGTGAAACACTCTCATGCGAGCATTCTGATTGTAATGTCTCTCCTGACTGTCTTTGGCTGATCTAAGATTCTCCCTGGCAAAATGGCCGACCACATCTAGGCGCTTCCTAAGGTCTAGTACATATTGCAGGGTATTCTTAGAAGGGGTCTGCTGTTCCTCCCAGGACTCCTTTAGAAGGTCTAGGATACCCCGGGGTTGGCGGCCATAGAGCAATTCAAATGGAGAGAATCCCGTGGAGGCCTGGGGAACTTCCCGCACTGCAAACAGCAGAAAAGAGAGAAGTTCATCCCAGGCTCTCTTCTCTGAATCTACAAATTTCCTCAGCATCCCTTTTAGAGTTCGGTTAAATCTTTCCACCAATCTGTCAGTCTGTGGATGGTAGACCGATGTCCGAACAGACTTGACCTCTAGTAACTTTAAGACATCCTGCATCAGTTTAGCCATGAAATTTGTACCTTGGTCTGTCAACATAACCTGGGGAAGTCCAACCCGTGAGAATAGTTCCAACAACTTGTTGGCTACTTGCTTCGCCGTTGCTGTTCTCAGGGGGAACGCCTCAGGATATCTTGTCGCATAATCAACAATTACAAGGATAAACCTGTGTCCTTTCGCAGAAGGTTCTAGAAGTCCTACCAAGTCTACCCCAATCCTCTCAAAGGGAACTGACACCAAGGGTAGAGGAACCAAAGGGGCTGGTTTTTGTCCTTTTGGATTAGTTAGCTGGCACTCCGGACATGCTGCACATAGCTTAGCAATATCACTATGCATCCCTGGCCAATAGAATCGGGATGAAATACGGTCCAATGTTTTATCCCTGCCCAGGTGACCACCCCAAGGGACAGTATGGGCTAGAGTGAACACATTTAACAAACGCCTTGGGAACCAATATCTGTCTGGTGACCTCCCCTGTTTGTGTCTGCCTATTCACCCTATATAGAATATCCTTTGATAGCTCAAAATGGGGGAACACTATCAACCCCTGTGCATCTAAAATCTGTTCATCAATTTTCACCACCTTGTCATACTGTCTAGCAAAGACTGGGTCTTCCCTTTGCTTCTGGCGAAAGTCAGGGAGGTACAGGTCTGGTAAATCTCCAGGGCCCATGTCCCCCTCCCTTTGGCTATCCCCAGCCATCACTTGTGACCTCTGACTACTAGAATGGTCACCTTGAGACCCAGATTTCTGCAACCAGTCCTGTTTGTCCAAGCGTCTTTGCTTCCGAGTCTTTTGAACCCGGTGTCTACTGGGAAAAGGGTCTGCCGAGAAGGGGAACAGTTTACCAGGGTTCTCCTGAGCCCTAGAAGGAGGCTCCTCGTGAAAGACTGGGGCCATTAGGTCCGAAAAGAAAGGCCAGTCCCGACCGAGCACAACAGGGGCAGGGAGCCAAGGAGCGACTCCTACTTCGAGGTAAGCCTCCTGACCTTTTACCTGTAGCCGGATTTTTGCCGTCGGATAGCGTTTTACATCGCCGTGTATACATTCTATGCTCCATGGGGAGTCAAAAGAACACACGTTGGGCGGTAACAGTTCCTGGAGGACCAGAGTTTTCCCAGAGCCCGGATCTACAAGGGCCTGGACGTTTTTTCCCCCAATCAGGGCTGGAAGTAACCAGGGCTTGTCATTTTCTCCAGTGAAGGCCGAGGCGACGGTCCTGCTGAATGAACACTCCATCAGTGGACAGTCCACATACCGGTGGCCTTGTTCTCCGCAGGCAGAACATGGAGAGGGTTCCTTCGCAGGAGGGGGCTGTGGATAGCTCTCCGCTGGACCGGTTACTGGAGACCAGGCATCTGGTGGGTCCTGTGGGCGATGTCCTCGGAAGTTCCTCTCATTTTGCAACGAGCCGACATCCGGAAGGAGATGAGGGTCTCTGCGGGGACCAGCATTTGGACTCCGTCCTTGCTGGAACGACTGCTCCTTCCGTTGGACTTGGCGGTTCCGTGACGGGCCATAGGTTCCCCATTGATCGGACCTCCCTCTTTGGGCGTCCGTAAGTGCCGGTGGAGTCGGGTCCAGGACACTCGCCTGCTGCTTAGCCCCAAGGAAGTTGTCCACGAGTCGGACCGCCAAAGCTAGGGTTTCAGCAGCGTGGCGTTTTACCCACAAGCGTGCGGTAGGGGGTATTATTTGTAGAAATTGTTCCAAAACCACCTGCTCAAGAATTGCCTCCTTAGTGCACTCCTCGGGTTTTATCCAGCGCGTACACAAGTCCAATAATCGCTGAGCGAGGACCCGGGGTCTCATCTTAGCGGTGTACTTCATGTTTCGGAACTGCTGCCGGTAGGTCTCTGGAGTCAGACCTAAGCGATCCAGTATGGCGGCTTTTACTTGTCGGTAGTCCATTGCCTGATCTGTAGGGAGGCCCTGATATGAGGCCTGGGCTTCTCCTATGAGGAGCGGGGCCAAAGCAGTTGCCCAGCGATCTGCAGCCCAGCCCTGAGCTTCGGCGACTCTTTCAAACGTTAGTAAAAAAGCCTCTGGATCCTCATTCGGAGCCATTTTCCTCAGGAGTATCGGGGGTCTGCTGGCCAGTTCTGCACCGGCAGACCCTTAGAATTGGGTCAGCAGCTTGGCAATCCGCTCATCCTGTGCTGTCTGTAGTCTTTCATCTCTCTCCGCTTGCAGCCGGGCCTGCTCGCACCGAAACGCTTTCAACATTTCTTCCATTCTTGTGTGTGTGTGTGTGGCCCATTAACTGCAGGAGCCTTTTGAAAAAAATCAAATCCCACTTCTGACACCATATGTTGCGGGGTACATGCAACTACACACGTGGGTTTCTTGACAAGGCTGTTTTATTTTGCCTTGAAAAATATACAGCACACAAAACAAAAATAGCTCTTTTTCAGCAACAAACGAAAATGGCTTTTCCTTCAGCAAACCGAACAAAACAGTTTCTCTTTAGCAGACAGTTTCTCTTTAGCAGACAGTTTCTCTTTAGCAGACAGTTTATATATATATATATATATATATATATATATATATATATATATATATATACTGTCTGCTAAAGAGAAACTGTTTTGTTCGGTTTGCTGAAGGAAAAGCCATTTTCGTTTGTTGCTGAAAAAGAGCTATTTTTGTTTTGTGTGCTGTATATTTTTCAAGGCAAAATAAAACAGCCTTGTCAAGAAACCCACGTGTGTAGTTGCATGTACCCCGCAACATATGGTGTAAGAAGTGGGATTTTATTTTTTTCAAAAGGCTCCTGCAGTTAAAGGGCCACACACACACACAAGAATGGAAGAAATGTTGAAAGCGTTTATATATGCAGCTACCCTTTTTCTATGCAGAGGACAGACAGTTCACAGTTTCGCTACTTTGCTACTCAAACCTTGTTTTCAGGAATCACTTTAGCAGCTTACTCCTCTCTCATCAACAGCAAACTTCCATCTGTCTACAGCCTGGGTTTTAACACACCTTGATTAGGCAGCTTGGATCCAACTAATTGTCCTGAGGTTCCCAGCTGAAGTTAACCTAGTCAGTGCTGCACTGCAGACTAGACATAGGTTTTCCAGGCATATAACTGGTGGCTTTTGTTTACCCTGTCACAGATAGGCTAAATAGTTTGCAATTTTTCGGGAAGTATTGAAATCCCTGCTCTCTGATTGTTCAAAATTCTGGGCATTAATAGTGCATGGCATTTTAGGCACCTCACCAAATCAGAGAGTCAGGATGACTTACTTTGCTGGTGCGGCGGTAGGGATGTCTGTCTGGAGGAACTGGTGTAAAATATGTCCAGAGGAGCAGAGGACTGGTTAAAAGTCTGAACAATGTCTGGAGGAAGCAGGTGTAAGGTCTGTAAGGTGGGAGATCCGGAGGCAGGCTGGAAGAGCGGGTGGGCCGCCCGACTATCCTGTTGAGCAGGAGAGAAGGCGTGTCATTGGTAGAGCGAAAAGGGAGGGGGTCCTTTGGTAATTTGTTTTTTATTATTATAATTTAGCCTATTATCGTAATAATGCACCCAGGAAAGAATGGGGGAGGTGGGAGTGAGGTCAGGTGGGGCGTGGGCATGTGGGAGGAAGGTTTAGAGTACATGGGGGGGGTACGGGTGTGGAGGAGCGGGACGGCCCAGCCGTATGGTTGAGTGGTAAGGGAGCATGTCAGGAGGAGGGGGTACCATTGGTAATTTTTTTTTTTTTTATATAATAATACAAAAAATTATCAAATGGTAATAATCTACTGAGAACCGGACAATACCTGGCCATTAATGTCTGGGTGGGTTAAAGGCTTAATATCTTTCACTCTAGGCATTTATGGCCAGGTAATGCCCTGCCCCTTGTGGATTACTTAATTAATTAAAGGCTTATAGGGAGGAGTGGCTTGAGTGGCCTGAGTTTGAATCAGGGGAGCCTGGTTCAGTTCCTGGTGTCCGCTCCTTGTGAAATTGGGCAAGTCACTTTATCTCCCTGTGCCTCAGGCAGCAAAAATATAGATTGTAAACTCTTCTGGGCATGGACTGTGTCTGTAACATTCCTATGTACTGCGTACTGCGCGCTATACTGTACTGTACTGTAATTGTGATGCGCTTTCAGTTTCATTGGGAGAAAAGCGCTACATGAAATAAAGTTATTGTTATTATTAGGGTCACAATTCCAGGCATTAATTAAAACCTTGTTCTCTGATTTGTCAAAAATGTGTCCATTATTAGTCAGTAATGGACAGCATTTTTGGCAGCTCGCCAAAGTTGGCTGACCACCTGGTTGAGCGAGATGGAGGAGGGGTGATTTGGTTCGTTCAGTTGAGTGGGGTGCAGGTGTTGTGGTCACAGGTGGTGTAAGAAGGTCTTCTGGAGAAGAGGAGCCAGGGCAACAGCACAGAGAGAGCCTCTGTGTCTGGTTGGGGTGCAATTCCCAGGGTGTACCTCTGACTGCAAGGCTGGAGGAAGGAGCTGGCCTTTGGTTGAACATGGAAGGGAATAAGGGAACGCTGGAGTTTGGTTGAGCGTGGGTGGGAATAAGGGAAAGCAGGCCTTTGGTTGAGTGGAGGGGGTGGGGGAGTGGCTTTGTCTTGGGCCTTCAACTCCTCCACCTTGGGCATTAATGTCCAGGTAATGCCCTGTCCTTCTGGGATTATTACTCAATTATATACATTATTTTTTTCAGCAATGATGTAACGTATACAACTTTTGAAACATCTTATAAATAGCATTTATTTTTCTCTAGGATGAAAGCTACACTGGTCTGAATACAAATACAGCATCACCTCTGAAAGATATTGGTTAGTATTACTGAGCACAGGCATTGCAATTATTTAAGAGCACAGTTGTTCCCGGCACACGTTTACGCTTTCCTTTTTGGAGTCTTTATCAGTCTTCTGAAATTTAATAAATCTGTTGCTGTTTTTCACATAAAAGTTGAATTAGTTTATTACAGCATGAAGATTATAATTTTTTAAGAATGTACAATGTTTACTATCAGAGTATTTTTACATTAGCGTGTACTTCTAGCGCATTTAAAGATAATGAAATTAAGAGGGTCAATTATGTGAATTTACGATCGTAATCATGTTAACACAACATACAGTAATTCAAATGCTAAACTGCAAGGTTTTAACAAGAATCTCTCCAAGGGCAATGGAATAAACACAGCCCGGTGTTGGGGAAGCAGAGACTAAAACTACTTAGGTGAAATTACGTGATCATGATTTTTTTGAAATTCAAGTATCTGACGATTTTCCTGGAACATACTGTACTTGCAGACAGCTTGCCATCAATACATTACATGACTGGGTTGCAAAAAAGTTACAGGCGATAGAGAGCATGACAGACAGACACCTGAATTATATCAATGTTATATTGTCCGAAGCATCCAATCGCACAGTGATGTACTGAAAACTATTATTGACTGGAATGGGATTTGTTTAGTCCATTGCGGTGCTATTCACAGATTTAGACAATATTAAATCAGGCCCTATGAAATCACATACATATTTTGCTTTGATTACTGTCTTATATTTATGTCTAATACTTTTTAGGCAACATATTTGGGAAGCTGGAAGGAGATGATGAATTTGCTTTCCCATTCGCATCCAAGCCTTCTCAAACCTTTGATGATGCCAAAGATGACTTTGGTTTTACATTTTCATTTGGACAGGATCAGAGAACACCCCAAGAGTCTTCTCAAAGTACAATGAACTTCACATTCTTTTAGTCATGTTTTTGTTGTTGGAAGAAAAACAGGTGACTCGGCGGTCACAGCTCCTCACAAATCAACCAGGCGCATTGAAAAATTAAAAAAACTTTATTGAATCAAAGGAAGAACATCCGCAGGAAAGATACTCTGACGCGTTTCGTCCAAGGAAGGACTTTACTCTTTCATAAAGTACCCTTGCTATAAGCCCATCTATATATAGGTGATGACATAGTATGATTGGTTAAAATCCTGCAGGGATGGACCTCCCCCTTCACCTGCAGGCTAATGAATGAATCATGATAACTCCCTGTCATCAGATATATACAAGAAGGCGCTTCATGCAACAAAAACATAATATCAAACACATATACATAATATCTGCAAAAAAAGAAAACGAAAGACGAGAAAAAAATAAAAGAAAATAGAAAGGAAAGGGTAAAAAAAACATAGTATTAAAACCAATTGCTGAATATCAGAAAAGGATAATAGCTAAAATATAGTGATGTATTAACTATAAAGAAAATGATGATAAATAGATCATAACCTAAACAATATCCTATATATAATGGAATAGTTAATACATAGAAGAGTTGATAACCACATGACCTAAAAATGGAAAGGAAAACAATGTGAACCAGATTATATTGAATAGTTAAATAACACATTGCTGCATATAAGGAAATACACAACATATGATACATAAACCACATAATAAATACAATATAATATATATATAATCTATTTATCATCATTTTCTTTATAGTTAATACATCACTATATTTTAGCTATTATCATTTTCAATAAAGTTTTTTACTTTTTCAATGCGCCTGGTTGATTCGTGAGGAGCTGTGACCACCGAGTCACCTGTTTTTCTTCCGCTTGCATCTATTTCCGGCTGGAGCACGCCGAAACCACGAGCAGCTTGCTACTATGCTGCTTACTTATCAGCAATATTGGCAGACTACACATCTTACCGTGAGTACTGACCGGCTGATTCTCTCATCGCGGGACACAGGGTGTAGGTGAGGCCAACAGATACTGGATACGTGACTTACTTTTAGGCATTTCCTTGGGCGTGCCTTTCCGTACTTCTACCAGTGTATATATGTTTCCCAGCCCCCCACCCTGATTTAGTCCAGAGACGCATGAAGTTTTAACAGCTTTTATAGCAACAATGTATGAAGATGTGGTGTCTTTCTCCCGGTTCTATGGACTGATATACTTACAGCCTTGGTAGTAGCCTCAGGTATTTTGGGGGTTATTCCCCACTTTTCCCAATGTTTTTGTTGTTGTTTCTGCAAGCTAAGATCATATTAGAAGCGTTCTTTTGGAGCTTAAGTATTGTTAAATGTTTTACTTTAAAACATAAGATCGCATTCTTTTTTTGCATTGGAATCGGGCTAACACATATGCAGCTACTTTGGTCCTTCTTCATGCAAAAATAAAGACATGGAAAAGCTTCATTTATACCACACCTTCTATCTGTTTATCTAATGTATTATTACACCTCTCACAATCTCATACCTTTTTGTATTTATGTTAGCATATTTAGCATTCTACTAGTGTATGTGTTTTATGTCTCCATTTTTAATTGGTCCTTTGTTTATTTGCTTTCCAGGCTGTATTAATACATGCGATGTGAACACACCACAAATACCTGGGAAATAAGCCTATTTGCATATTGAAATGAGCTTATTTCCCAGGTGTGTTCACAAGTATCTCTCCACGTGGAGTATAAATTTGTCTCTCTGTCTCTCTGTCTCTGTCTCTCTCTGTCTCTCTCTGTCTCTCTCTGTCTCTCTCTGTCTCTCTCTCTCTCTGTCTCTCTCTCTCTGTCTCTCTCTCTCTCTCTCTTTGTCTCTCTCTCTCTCGTGTGAAAATATCATACATACCACGTGATGAGCTAGTATTCTCATTTTTTTTTTGTTACTTTTGTCTCTTATACGTACAGTAATACTGTTATTTGTTTAATATATTAGCAAGTTTCCACCACCAGATATATGGAAGATTTCTTGTTGCATTAAAAGTGAAAAAAGGGACAGATGTGGTAACATTGATTCTATTGCATTGTTAGTTCTTCCCCAAACTACTGCTTTGCATAACTGCCCACTATGTAATTTCTGAGTGGGTTATTGTTAATATACCTTGATACATTAATGTTAAAAGATGGCTATTCTAAGTCTAGGCTGAGCGACAGAACACGTCCCTCATGACGTAATTTACAGTCTTTCCACAAAGGAACAATGTACTAGTTCAGGAGTGGCCAACTCCTGTCCTCAAGGGCTATTAACCTGGATTACTCAAAAGCCTTGCACTATCTACTGAATGTTGGTGGAGAACCCTGAAAACCAGCACACCAACCACCGCACACTCAAATGGCAAACACCATAAAGTAATAACTTGCAAACAACTACTCAAGTTTCTACTCATACTATTACTCTCTTTAGCAGGTGATATTGAACCTAACCCAGGCCCTCCCATTACAACTCTGTCCCATACCCCTGAGAATATCCCTTCAAATTCCAAAAAGGGTTGTCGCCCATATAAATATCCAGAGTCTGCTGCCCAAACTGGATGAACTAAGAGCATGGTGCCTTATGCATAAACCAAAAGCCATCGTTCTTACAGAAACATGGCTAACCCCTAAAACCCCTGATGCACATATTGCCATTCAGGGATACTCCATTTCTAGGAGATATAGGTCAAAGAGAGGATGAGGGGTGTTATTTTATATTGCAGACACCTTACAATTTACACTGGTAAATTGCCCCCCAAGCCCACCCTTTGAAATCCTAGTTGGCAGAATATGCCTCCCCTTTTCTAAGCCCATTTTGCTTGCTGGCATCTACCGCCACCCTAAAGCCCCTCTACAATCCATGACTGATATCACCCAGTTTCTTGGCTCCATTTCCTCTCTGAATGTGAAGAGTGAGCTGCTAGTTCTTGGGGATTTTAACTTCAATTGGCTCGACCCTAAAAACCACAAAATCCAGATACAAATCAAATCGCTTAACCTATCGCAACTCATTTCCCAACCCTCACGGACAAACCTGAAAACGCATAACTATTCCTTGCTTGACTGGATTATCTCCTCAAATCCCAGCAGAATCCAATCCTCTGGCATCTTTCCTGACATTTTCAGTGACCATGCAATAGTGCACTGTGTAAGGAAAATTAAACCGCCCCAATCAAGCCCTAAAGTTCTCCACACTAGAACATTTAGAAACTTTAACCCACAACAGTTTCTGGATGACCTTACCAACTGCCCTTGGCACAGAATCGATTTAATTCCCGACCCTGATTCTGCGCTCGACTATTTCCAGTCCGAGTTCTTAAAACTCTGTGATACCCATGCTCCACTATGCAGAATAAGGATACGGGGTGCCCACCTTCCATGGGTTACACCTGACCTTATAGCACTCTACCAGTTGGGGGATGCCTTGTGTAAAAGCTACAAAGTAACTGGCACTACCAAGGATCTCAATCACTACAGATGCCTGCAAAACATGTGCACAAGGCAAACAAGGCATGCAAAAGCACAATATTACTCTGACAATCTCCTCCAGAATACATCAAACCCAGCTAACTTCTGGAAGGTTATCAACAACATATTCCAGCCTTCTAACCATCAACAGTCGAGTAATATCACTAAGGGGGATATTACTCTGACAAACCCCATCGACATTGCAAATGCATTAAATGATTACTTTGTGGTGTGTGCTACTAACTTATTAGCGAAACGCAACCCAAACCACAAACCTGAATCTCATCCTGGGAGAACCCATATAGCCCCACCCCCTCCCAACACTGCCCACAATATTACATTTGGCTCGGTATCCGAAGAGGAGATTACACAAGCGCTCCTCAAATTAAAACTAAGCAGCCAATGTGGACCTGACCTACTACAATCTAGGTTCCTAAGACTTGGTGCCCCAGCAATTGCCAAACCAATTGCTTCCATAGTCAACTCTATCCTGTCTGCAGGCCATATCCCTAAGACCTGGAAAACTGCCAGAGTTGTCCCAATCTTCAAAAGTGGGGACAAAAACACTGTCTCAAACTACAGGCCAATCTCCCTTTTCCCAATCCTATCCAAAGTCATGGACAAAAATGTGTCCACTCCCAATTAAGCGATTACTATAACAAGACAAATATCCCTAGCCAATTCCAATCAGGCTTTCACCCCAAACACTCCACAGTAACTACCCTGCTAAAAGTTTGCAATGAAATCCAGTGTGGAATGGAACAGGGTCAACTCACTGGTGCAATATTCCTAGATTTTGCAAAGGTTTTTGATACTGTTGATCATGCTATCCTGCTTAACAAACTCCAGAGCTCTGGAATAGGGAAGCATGCTTTAAACTGGTTTCAGTCTTACCTATCAGATAAATCCCAACATGTGTCCATCTCAGGCTCTAACTCCAACCCCCTGGATATCACCTGTGGCGTCCCGCAAGGTTCTTTTCTGGGGCCCCTACTCTTCTCAGTGTTCATCAATGATCTTCCCACAGCTTGTAAGGAAGCCTCAATACACATGTATGCAGACGACACAATCCTATATGCACACAGCCATAGCCTCTCGGACCTTGAACACATACTTCAGTCTGACTTTTTGAGACTCGAAAACTGGATTTCCCAAAACAAACTGTTTTTAAACACTGACAAGACTGTAACAATGGTATTTGGGACCAAGACTACATTTTTAAAGCTTCCAGTGACTGAGCTCCAGATCAGAACCAACGCTAACACCACCCTAACTCCTGTCACTAGTTTTAAATACCTGGGCATATGGTTTGACTCCCACTTAACATTCGGAATGCACATTGATACCCTGACATCCAAAACCTATGCCAAACTAGGTGTACTTTACAGGAACAATTCCTCCCTAAGCCTGCTGGTCAGAAAGCGTATTGCACAGCAGATGCTAATGCGAATTATCGACTATGGAGACATAGTATATGGCTCGGCACCCCAAACCCACCTTGGCAAACTTGACACCCTCTACAATTCAATTTGTCGTTTCGTTCTCCAATGCAACTACAACACACATCACTGCGAAATGCTCAAAGAACTAGATTGGTCATCACTCGAGTCTCGGCGCAAAGTTCCCCTTTCCTGTCTTGCCTTCAAATACTTTCTGGGCAAGCTACCCAGCTACCGGAACAAGCTCCTCACCTCTACCACATGCAGCACTTATCATCTGAGATATGACTCCAAAAGACTGTTCATGATCCCAAGGCTCAACAAAGTATCCGGACGCTCCTCCTTCTCTTACCGTGCACCCCAAAACTGGAACAACCTACCGGAGACTCTCACATCCACCACCAGTTTAAGTTCTTTCAAAACTAAGGCTGTCTCACATTTTAATCTGGTCTGTAACTGTTACATAAGCCTATAATATACATCTTCTCTAACTGTGCATGCATTGTATTGTATATAACGTACACCTTGTTCATTTATGTAACTGTATTTGTAACCATGTATTATTTGTCATATTAACTATGCCCAGGACATACTTGAAAACGAGAGGTAACTCTCAATGTATTACTTCCTGGTAAAACATTTTATAAATAAAAATAAAATAAATTAATTAAGGATATCCCTGCTTCAGCACCAGTGGCTCAGTCATTTTGTCATTCAGTCATTCTGACTGAGCCACCGGTGCGGAAGAAGGGATATACTAAAAACCTGACCTGTTGGTGGCCCTTGAGGACTAGAGTTGGCCACTCCTGGACTAGAGTCTCTGTACGTGCTGAAGGGAGTTAGATCTCAAAAACAAACACACAAAAACAGTATTGCAGCGGATATAAAAGTTCCAATCTCCATAAGAAAGTCAGCTTTATTACCGTTTGGCTAGTCAAGAGGAACAGAAACAACACTGACTTTCAATCTAATATTTTCATTTTCATTTTGGAACAGCAATTAGTAAAAATAGTTAATTGACACAATATTAGATGACTTGCTTACAAATCATTTTCATTTATTGGATTTAAGGATTTAAGTAGCCCTCTCACTTAAAATTGTGCCAGCTATTATGCTAGGTAAGAATACTTCTTCAGCCAGTCTGGAAACTGAATTTATTGAAATGTACTGTATAGCTTAAACGTAATCTTCAGCTAGATAGTTTTTTTTCTGGTGCATTGTCACTAAAGATATTGAAATAAATCTTATCCAACAAACAAGTGAATGGAATTGAGGAATGGGCCAGTCCCAGTAGAGCCCAATCACAGCTTGATTACAATAAGGAACATAGATAACATTAAAGCAGCAATCACAGCTGCTTGTTTTGTTTGGAAAACAAATACACAATACCTGCACACCTCCCTTTATGAAGTATACAGCTGGTACATAGATTGGCTTTACATTTATAGAAAACAAAAATACCATTCCAGTGCTCCTCCAAAATTGGCTTGTAATTGTCTAGCAAAATGTCTACATTTATAACCTAATTCTAGTACCCAAGGAGTCGTTTAGGCTGCGGTCCCAGTGCGTTCTGTAGCACGCGCGCCCGGCAGGGGGGGGTGCGGCGCGTGCACAGCGCTTCAACGCAGATCGCGGTCCTGGGAGAGTTTGCTATGGGAGGGGGCGTGGCAGGGGTTTTGCGGGGCATGGCCATGACCTCACGCGGCTGGTTCGCCCTCATTGGCTGAGCCTCCGCCGCAAGTTCCACGTACAATTTTTTTGTATGTGTGAAAACTTGCAGTACAGCGCGGCTGCTAAATGCGCGCCGATGCATGTACTGGGCCCGGATAGATTGGAGGTGGTGCTTGTGCGCACTGCGTGCGCTGTAGAACGCACTGGGACCGCAGCCTTAGTTGCATCTCTTGATCAAAACATGATGCAAGCCTTCTAACCCAGTCAAGGTAAACTCTAAGCAGGTACCTATATATAAATATAGCAGGTACCTATACTGAATGAATACATTCTATAGCTGACAGGAAGAAGAGAAATGTGTTTGTATTATTTTTCATTAGGGAATTTGTTTACCCGCAATTTTCTTATACTTCATAATAAGGGAATTTTGTTATTGAATTATGCCAGTTTTTTAAATCACAAAACGCATTATGCTTCATTTATTTAACCCTTTCAGGGCACTTTCACATATTTCACCACGTTTAGTCCACAGGACAGTAAGAAATGGTTTTCTTTCAGTGTAGGTACCTGATATATTTGGAGTTTACCTTGACTGGGTTAGAAGACTTGCATCATGTTTTGATCAAAAGATGCAACTAAAGGACTTATTGGTTATTAGACTTAGGTTATAAATGTAGAAATGTTGCTAGCAAATTGCAAGCCAATTTGGGAGAAGCACTGGAATTGTTTTGTTTTCCTGTTTTGTCCCCTATGATTCGAAAAGCATTACTTTTATATCTGGAGACCGCCCCCCTCCCCAGCTCTCTAAATACTCACAGGTGAAGCTACCAGTATCTATTCTCCCTACCGGGGAAACAAAATGGACACCAAATCCCGGGCCAATAGGAAGCTGCAACGTCATTGTTTACGACCTATTGGACAGACATTTAAATGCCCGAAAGAAACACCAGCAATCAGTATCTGGGGAACAGAGGGTCCCCAAAGTGAAAAATAGTATTTAAGCTCCAGGGACCTCATCGTTTTAAGTTAAGATCGGGGGACCCCATGTTCTGAATCATATAAAAAAAGATGGGATTGTTGCTCTAAGCAGGTACATGCATAGAAAATATTTGGTATCCAGAAGCAGCAAAAAATAAAAGTGTCACAACAAAAGAAACCATCTTGCATCACAAGAAAACAATCTTATATACTACCGTTTTAATGCGCTTAAGCATTCCAAAGAAATACATCTTAAATGCTACTTACTGTAGCAGATTGAAATGTGTAGACTTACTGTATTATAAATTGTAATCTCCCCACTACATGGTTGATTGCATGGTTAGTATGAGTTAGTTAATCCTCTTCGGCCAATGGAATAAAATAAGGATTAGTTTTTCATTTACTGCTACTGAGTAGGTCATTAAAACCTCAGACACTAATGAGTCTGAACAGGTGATTTGATTCTCCCATACAGCAATAAGATAGTATCATTAGAGCTGCGTCTTTGTTCACAAGATTAGCTATTATGCGATAACTAATGTGGATATACCTATTTTATTATGGACTAAACGAACTACAGTAAATGAACAAAGGGGTCAGAAGAATCATGGAAATGTCAAGCCCACAATGTGGCATTTTCCCAGGAAAATTGAATAGTTGCCAGTTTACTTGCCTCAAAGGCTAAATGGCTCATTTAGAAATAGTTGTCCCCCTGCATTTTCATTTTGATGTCTCAAGAGGTGGCATAAGTCACAAGAAATCAAGTCCACATTCCTGGTACACAGGGCCTGTCCTAATACTGTCTCACTAACACCCAGGTTGTTTTCAGATTAACAGCTCTGCTTTCAGGCATAACTTTATGTTCTAATATAGTATCTAGGTTAAAAAATAAATAACTAATGAAACTTGCCTTTTAAATCCCTCAACCTATTCATAAAGTTGTAGAATAGTTGGCGCATGTCAACTTTCATTCACTACAATGAGAGGTTACGATGATTATAGATTTCACAGGCAGTATGGTTACTAAACCCCACAGTTCTCATTTTCTGCTAACCATGCAGTGACAATGTAGCTATGTCACTGATAGTAATATTAAACAGGTTTTGCAAGAAAATGTTTCCAATGTGTAACACAGCCATTGACTACAATCACATATGGAGATTGCAACTGTAATCATACAAGTAATCCAAAACTATATCCAGCATCAGGACAACTTCCACTTAGGGCCCTATTCAGTGACCTCCGATAAAGCAGCTTTGCTATTGTAAAAAAATGTGGCTGCTTTTTCCGCGCTTTAGATGATTACACTTTATGCCCAGTTTAATAGAAACTGCTTAATTTTTGGTAGAACAATCAAGCAATTATCATTAGAGATGAGCGAGTCCATATTGTGGAAATCCAAACACTCCCGGAACTTCCACTTTCCGAACAAAAAGTGGCCTGTGGCTCGCAGGGGCGCAATCAAAATCTGATTGGGGGGGGTTCAGTCGCGGCGTAGTGACGACATGTGATGATGCGTTGCCAAGGCAATGCGCCACCACGTGATAGTGCCGACGCTTCGCCATGACACAGCGATGTGGATGGAGGAGGGCGGCGCCCTTACAAAGGCCTTGCTCTCTCCCACAGAATCAGTTTCAGTGCTGTGGGGAGGAGTGTGGATCCTCTGTAAGAGCGATAGCAATTCTTGGGGGGTGCAAATGCACACTTACACCCCCCCCCCCCTGTTGGGGGCTTGGATCTGCATTCTAAGCCTGAACTGAAAACGAGACAAAACCTTTGTTTTCATTTCCTACTCAGCTCTCGTGGTATTTCCCCTTCCTATAAAGCAGGAGTGGCCAACTCCAGTCCTCAAGGGCCACCAACAGGTCAGGTTTAAAGTATATCCCTGCTTCAGCACAGATGGCTCAGTCAAAGGCTGAACCACTGATTTGGCCACCTTTGCTGAAGCAGGGATATCCTTAAAACCTGACCTGTTGGTGGCCCTTGAGGGCTGGAGTTGGCCACCCCTGCTACAATGGCAGCTGTCTCCCTTACATCAAATTCACATTTTCCCACAATTCAAAACTAATCAACGAGTTTTGGGAAAAACAAAACATGAAAAGATTTTAGAACCAAAAAAGCATGGGGTCAAGTGCACACCTCTAATTATCATACACAGACACAGTAGATATAAGGAGTGGTAAAAACCAGTGATAAAACCAGTGATAAAAAAATGGTGCTAAAACCAGTGATTAAAACAAAGTTGAAACTAGATATATTTCTCCAATTTGGAGTTAAGAAGAAATAGCTGTGTTAGTCCAGTTGCAATAGTGCAGAGTAAATAAGTACTGTACTTCAGTGTTGGCTGATACCTTTTTTATTTGGACTAACAATAGATATTATAAGACCAGCTTCCGAAAGCTGTCCCCTCTTCTTCAGGTCAGCAATACTGAATTACAAAGATTCCATGAACTTAACACAGATGTACAAAAAGAAAAACAAGATAGTCCGCCGATACAGAGAAGGCATAAACAGACAGGGCAATACATGGATGAAAGGGACAGTGAGACACAGGACCACACATCCATCCGCAGTGCACAGAGGAAGAGGGATTTTAACTGTAAATTTCGCAGAGGCAGGGAAAAATATTGCAAAAAATTATGGCAGTGGGTTAAAAACCCCATATCAGCATTAAGTCCTGTTGTTTGTGTCAAGATGTATTATCATTTTGAGTTCAAATGTTTCCTGTTCTTGAGTGCTTTAAAACATTCCAATGGGGCTTTGAATTTTTAAGTAATTTATGGAATGATCTGGCTGTGATAAATGGTGTCCTACTTGAGTGCAATATCTTCCTTCTTCGTAGTGTGTTATTGTGTGTCTGCGTAGGTTCGTTCTGGTTTGAAGTTTTTGGCTGGTTTCCCCAATGTAGCATCCTTGGTCCCATTTTCTGCATTGAATCATCTATACCACATTCCTTGATGTGCAGAAAATCCTCCAATTTGGAGGAAGGGTGTCATGGCTGACAAAATATCCCACGCACACTCACAATCATTACATCACTTTCACTCACCATTTTCTCTTTCTCCTAATCTAAAACCTGCTGACATGTATTTCAAGGAGCAAAACATGTTTGTTTTTTAATAGCTGGGAAGCAGGGAGTCTGCAGAGCTGAACCCTACTCGTGTCAGCTCCGTGGGTCCCCTGTTTCCTGAGATACTTACTTGTGTAGGGTGTACCGGTAGCAGCCCTGCAGGTTTAAAGGACCTGATCACATGGCCCAATTGGAAGCCGCAAGGGTTGACGTCACGGCTTTCTATCGGCCAGCGGGACAATTCATGTGCCATTTCAGTAGCCCCACATGCCCAGCCAGAGCTGCTACCAGCACCCCCTACGGAGGTCAGTATATTGGGTAACAGTGGGTCCTCGTAGTTGAAATTAAGACAATTAAGCTCTGGAGACTCCCTGCTTCTCACCTATAACTATAAAACATTTTTTTTAAAGAACGTAGGCTTGCTGCTTTAAGCTGCACTGTTTTGTCACTTTGGTAAACACTTACCTGACGAAAGGACGATTTCAGGCCTGAAACGTCGCTTTCTTTGATACTTGTCCTGTTCTTTTGAAATAAAGGCAATTTATTTTTTTTACAGCAAATGAGTCCTGAATAATGTTCCAGAAAATACGATACAAAACCGCAAATCGTGAGTGTTACTCTGCTAGCTGGGCAGTGCGCAGTCTCTTGTACTATTTTCTGTTTTCTCCTAACTAACCTGACATCACGATTATGCAATTTAAACAAAAAACCTAAATGGCTCCATTTCAGTGAAAAATGCATGATGGAAATTTCCAGGCCTTTATATAGACACTTTTACAGAAGAGTTGCCTGATTTAGAGGAGTTTTGCCTTATTTTTAAGGTAGATTCACAAGTCTTAATGACTTCTTTACTTCTTTAGGCTGCTCCCAGGTTGTGAGGTTTTTTTGCTTCTCTCGGTTGCTTCTCAGATCTGTTCAACTATTTAAAAGTATACTAAACCTACAGATAAAAAAGTTCACATAGAGAATAACATTTTTCGGAACATATGAAATACTCACATTTGAGAATACTATTCATTTGCATGTTTATATGCAGTCACCATTTTTTTTTTTGAATGCTTTAGCTACCACTTCCCCTTTTATTAAATAGGGAGAAAAGGGCTTTGATTCTTTTAAAAAATAATTTTTTTTTAACAATTAAATAATAAATATTTACAAGCCATTACAAATATTCAATATCTAGACAGTAGCCATCAATAGTATTGGCATATTATAACAATGGCCGGTATTTGTGTTATCTGTTTTTTTGTTACCCAATTTGGCAGTTACCGTGATGATTTTGACAAGGGCTTGCTGGTAGCATAGTAAATTCAAAACTGGTTACCATATTTGTTGATAACATGGTATGAGGAGTGACAGTTAATAGCCAATGTACCATACTGTTTGAATTTGTAAATTGCAAGTGAAAATGCAAATTGTTAATATTTTCTTTATTGAAAAGTAAGTCCAAACTTTAGTGTAAATCGTATTGCCTGCGTAAAAAGCTACTAAGCTATTGGGTATAAATAAAAGTGTAAAGTACTACAAGATGATATCTTTCAGAGATACTAGTGATATGCAAATTCAACAGTGAAGTCAAGGGGAAACATTTCGATGGACAATAAGAAAACACGCTCCAGGACACACTTATTCCAGAAATGTAAGGAATAATGTGCAGTTCTACATAAAACTATTTTCTTACATCAAGATAATATGCGTGTCATTGCTAAATATCGGGCCCATATTTATTAAATTGTGCTATGCCATAAGACACTTTACAGCCCATTCATTTAAATGGGTTGTAAGGAGTCTTCCGATGCAGGAAGAGGTCTTATGGAATAGCACCACTTTGTAAATATGGGCCTATTTGTTTTAGCAGATTTGTAGTAGATTGTGATATATTTTAATCCTTTGACCCCACCGCCACTTGCTCTCACGTAACGGCTTCTCCGAAGCAGTCACATGATTTCTCTGTCACTGATGACGGCACGAGAGTGCAGTCTTCCTCCTCCTTTCGTTCCACTTAGTGACAGATCAAGTTTTGTGCTCTTGTATAGTGATCCCGCCTAAAAAAAACCCGAGCAGGGTCTTTAGGACGGAGCTGCTATGTCATGGGGCCCCTGGAGTGCCACACCCCATAATGTAGCTACGTCCATAGGGCACCCAAAAGGGGAATGGACCAACAAGAGTTCTTCATAGATAAAATGATATAGTCAACAGAGATTTCCAAATGTCACACACTCTGTGTGTACTATACACATATCGAAGAAACCTGTGGGGTTGTGAAAGTTTTCTAAACGATAATCTGAATTGCAGATATAGTACAGCTAGCGCTGCTGTTTCAGTGAGCCAAAGGGGCATTGGTCAGTAGCAACTGTGGAAGTAATTTGTGGCATGTGCCCACCTGGCCTCACATCCCTCAGTTGAGTTTTGCCCCCATGTCCTGAATTACAGTTCTAATGTCCACCACGTCCTCAGTAAATCAAGGGTTCCCTGCTCCTCCCCTCATCATACATGGCCCATATTCACTGCAGACACTGGCCTCATGGTCCTCCCTCTAGCCCCTCTTAACTGCTGTAGGCTTGCCTCTCCTTCTGCTCCATCCTGCTCACCATGTCTTCTGTGACTCCACTCTTCCTCTCACATTATTATTACCCTAGTAGCCAGCTTTCCAGCTCCCGCTTGTGTTCCTGCTCCGTGTTGGTCCTCCTCGTCTTTCCCCTATTTGTTCTCAGTAGGTTTCGGTTATAGGCTTGGGATGGTTGTCCTCCCTCGACTCCTACACGCGCTCTAGTACTGAGCAGCGCGTTATGAAAAGTTTGAAATAAATTATAACGTGACAACATATTTCACAACACAGTACAATAGGGTCGCAAAACTATAGCAATAAAATATCAAACATTAACATTCAATGGTACAAAAGGTACGCAGGTCCCTGCCCCAAGCAGATAGAATAGATAAGGAAAGGTAGTGGAAACATAAAGGTACAGGGGAAGAAGAGAATGTGTGTATTTTGGATAGCTGCTTTTTATTTAAAGGAGTTGGCATTAGGGAAGAAGTGGGATTGTGCGGTGATAGAGCTGTGAGAGCAGGTAATGTGTGAAATATTTTACCAGGACCAATTATAGAGGAGCAGTAACATCTCTGACACACACACACACACACACACACACACACACACACACACACACACACACACACACACACACACACACACTCTTTGACCTCCTGTCCGGACCAGTTCAGGAGAGAAGCTCTTGTAATGTGTTCCCCCCATCTCCCCTCCTCCCTGCGAGAGGGCGCGCGGAACGGAGCAGGCAGAGAGGATAGCAGTGAGCTGACGGCTGCTGCTGCTGAGCTCGGGAGACACCGGGTCACTGCTATGCGGGGGTACTACCGCGCCCCTGGTCCTGGGACAGCTGGGAGAGTTCTCCCTGCTCTCCCCCCCAGGTGGCTGCGGAACCCCTGAGGGTTTGAAATCCACTGATTTAGACAAATATGCCAAGTCTGAACATATCCTATAAATTAACACTGTTTTATGATCGGCCTACACCTCTATGTGTAATAGCATATCTAAGAAATGTTTGCCAACTCCCCCACATCAACTGCGAAAAGTCCCTCGTTTAAACCACAAGACATTTGTTATCACAAATATGTAATCTGAACCTCTGCAAAATCATAAAGGAAAATTGAATCTCAAGCAAACCACTGTTACTGTAGACCTCTGGATACCTTATCCTTAAACCTAGGGATAGATCCACAAAGCTCATAATGGAACATTACCTAAAATAGTAACGGATGTTGTTATCCCTCAGGTTAAGGCTTATCCTCCAAGCTAATTATATGCAAAAACAACGGTTGTTATTGAGTTTATTAGCATATGTTGTTGTAGCACAACATTCCAGTAATGTCACAGAAAGTTTGTCTTATTTCCTTCCAGACCCTGAATAAGGGCTTTCACTCCCCGCCCCCTCCCCCACTCGCCTCCCCCACTACTCTCCCTCCCCCACTCCCTCCCCCCCCCCCCACTCCCTCCCCTCCCCCACTCCTCTCAGGGTCTGGATTGGAGTAGCTTCGAGTTTACGTATCACTTAACGAACATAAACGCCTCTTTTTCATATCATTATCACTAACGGCTGTAATAGTAAATGCAATGCTCTTTACGGGAGAAAATAGGACTTAACCTTACACTATTGGCTTTTGCCGTCAGGCTTAACATGACGGTAAGTTAGATTGACGTCACGTTAAGTGATTTAGCAGAGCTTTGAGGATCTGGGCCATAGTGTAGTATAGGGGTGGCCAGCTTCAGTCCTCAAGGGCCATCAACAGGTAAGGATTTAAGGATATACCTGCTTCAGCACAGGTGGCTCAATCAGTGGTTCAGTCGCAGTGTGGTATAACTAAACATTCTGCTAACAAACAGCAGTTGAGATAAACTAAGCAGTTAAACTGCTATTGAACATCTTTAAAGAGTAATTAAATGTCTAATGATTTGCTTTGATTAATAGGACAATCAACATCTGTTCTCTGTAATAGGGATTAGTAATCCCAGACTGTTTTTCTCACATCTGAGAGTAGTTCTTGTTATTCTTTAGTGATCATATCAACATTTATTTATACCTACATAAATGTTAAAATACAAAGGAAATATACAAACTTTTGATTATCAACATCTTGTATCTTGACACAATTCCCTTTTTACAAGATACATGTATTTATTCATTTATATCCTTCCTTTTACAAAACCTATAATGCATGGACTTTTACAGGCAGTGTTAATTTGAAATGTGTAATCACCCAAAATATTTTGAAAGAAATGCAGCAAATCAAGTAATGTTTCAAATGTTCAGCAGTTTGTTTTTCTTTTATTTTTAAACCACTTTATCTAAAATCGTTTAATTCTAATATAATGAAACAACAAATATTTACATTCCCTAAAAAAAAACAATATATTGGAATACATAATTAGAGTGAGGCAGTACATAACAAAGTTAAACATTATTATACCAATCAGGTATCACAAATTGCACCATTGCCTGTTTAAAATGTTTTTTTTTTTTTTTTTAATTATAGACTTTAGTCTTGTAGGAGTTTGGTACATATATTTGAACAAATACAAGTTTTGCTAAGCACATAGTTTAGTTTCCCCTTATCCCACAGCAACAAAAGGAATAACAAACCTAAGTCTTCAAGGCTAATAACTCTGGTCGGGCACTCATCTCCTTGTTAAAGTATTGATTCTAAAGTCCTCCAGATAAAGGATAGTTGGGCTCAAGAGCTAATCCAATCGGATAAGAGATATCCCCATATGGTTGGCCACGAGATTTTCCTTAAACCAATCAATAATCGCTTTGATGAGGAAAACATAAGATATTTCTTGTAAGGATACTGCTTGATTACTTGTTCTGTTCCAACTGCAATCAAAATAGTATTATGCTTTACCTTTTCCAGTTACTGCAGAATGTTTTGAAACAAGTTCCATGTGTACGGTGTATATAAAAATATCTTGGCACTACAAAATGTGCTGCAGTTGAATGCATGGTCTTTGTACTACAAACATACAAAGGATTTGTATTCCAGCAAGCTATCTATCTATGTGCAGATGACATAGCCCCTCTGATTACAAATCATAGGTTGAATATCAATAATATAAAATATTCTGATTAAATGAAGCATACTACAGTTGTATAAATAGTGGTAATCCAGCAAGGTATGTTGATCTCTGTACATTTAGCGCATCCCCACAAGTGTGAAATGATAGACAGAAGACTGCATGCTAGCAGGATGTTTTAGGGATTCCACACACCGAGGATTGGCGGATCAGTCCCCTACATCCCATTATAGTACAGCATGATTTGGATGAGCGAGTCACTGAGCCAGCTGTAAAGGTCACCGTTAACAGAATATCTCTTCCACTAGAGTGCTTATTGAGTGTATATATAAAGGTTATATATTAAGCTTTCCTATCGACCATCTTGACGTTCACTTCATATATCATAGTGTCTTTCTTAGGCCTGCCACAAGATTGTATTTGGTAATCTAACTGTATCTTGCACTGCTAAGCAGCATTCATCCTAACATTCTATATATCAAAATAACCAGTATCTTTTGTGTTCTTCATGTTAAAGCAGCAGTCCAAGCTGCCGTTTTTTGAATGTTTTTTTCCTTTTAATATGTGCATCAATACAATTCACACAATGATAAGTAATTAGCTAAGTTGCCAATCGATCCGTTCTCCTGTGATCGATCAGTGAAGATTCAGCTCAGGGGTTCACTAAATGGCTGTCAGTGCAGCAGAAGAGGACAAAAGATGTAAAGTTCTGTGGGGAAGATCATGTGACCAGGCAGGCATTAGATACAACTGGGACAGAGCCTGTTTCAGAAGAGGAAGGGGACATGACTTTGTAAATGGTTGCTATAGAAATAGAAAATGCTTGTTACATTATAATACATTAAAAATTTCACCCAGAGTTGTTGTTTAAAAAAAATACTACAAGTTTTTTCTCATAGTACGGAACTGATTTATTAAAAAAAACCACAATAGCTTGGTGTGCAGCTTTAAATTGCATGATGAATGTGTTCACACATGCATGTGTCAGAAATGACCTGTACGAATCTTATTCTGGAACTAGTCAACAATAATGATAGACATCGTCAGACTAATATTGTATATTTCTAATATGGTGTACAGTCACTGGGATACACACCTCAGTCAGTGACCTCTCGCCAGTACAATTTATTTATTCTTTCCCTCTTCCTCAAAACAGTACTGGCCATTCTTTAAGACAATCTATCTCAATCTATGCATAACTTCTGTAGCAAACGCATGCCTCAGCTTGCGGCTTCATGTCTCACAGTGAGAACATATCAAAGTAAGAATGTAGCCAGTGTAAGACATTAACTGACACGTATGAACATGATATGTATATTCTAGTATGATTTTCTTGTAGTATTCCATCTATCTTGTGCTTATGATAAAACCACAAGGGATATTTTTATATTCTGTACACTGTACGCCGTACAGTTTTTGTCACTTTTTTTACCCACCTTAACGTATGTGCGGTTGAAACCTCTTTCAGCGTTATATTGCACAGCCAGTATAACCAATCTCACACTGATGAGACCCAAAAGGTTGAAACAGATGTCTGTGAGTAGGTTTACCGGCTTTACACTTCTTTAACCCATGACCAGGGAGGCTGCGAGGAACCCCCCCCCCTCCCCTTGTTGACCGATACCCATATATAACAGACAAGTAACGACAGGCTCGGTTTGGAGGTTTTAAAGGCCGCGGCTTTGTTTATTAAACAATTATAGTAGAGTAAGCACTAGTCCCTGCCAGAGTGCTCGCTTAATGTGTTAAGGGCAGGGGGTCAGCCAGGCCTTGGCCTGCTACCCCCGTAGCCGGCCGTTGTCGTGAGTGGGTTCCCCGGAGTCACGTTCGCTTGACCCCGCCTACTCGCTACTACCCCCGGGCAACGCCCACCCCAAGCCCGTCTGGCAAGGACAAGCACTTACCCCCCCCCCCCCCCAAACTGCCGCCGCGACAGTGGCAAAATGGCCAAACTGACCCCTCCTTTAGGAACTTCCGTCCTTTCTATTTCTCGGGACGTTTTCCGACTTAGCCCTGTAAAATATAATGGTACATGTTAATTGTTTACAGGCAGTATAGCTCAACAGCTCAACAGCTCAACCATGATAATCATTCTCTCCCATTACAACAGAGTGGCCCCAGGGCAAGTACTTGCCCCCAACTACTTTCGAGACAGGGATGAGTGGGAATTTCGCTTACAGCCGGGAGCAGAATGAACGCTCCCGCCTGAGCCTTAAGGCTTCGCCTTAGCCCCTCCCTCGGGCCGTGACAGCATCCCAGAGACCTTAGAGAGGTGCGAGGGGGGGGGAGGCTTGCCCCCTGGTCATGGGCATCACTCCCCTAATTAGCTGGAGGGATTGCTGGCTGTGCTGAAAAATCTGTGTAATACGACAGGCATAAGTTTATAGGGGACCATGTTTAAATAGATTATAAGCAAAAGATGACACTGTGCTCATTTGCATGTCATTACCCAGAATCCCTGGCTGCAGTGGAAGCACTGTATGCTTAGAGACAATGTTGAAAAACAGGGTTGCAGACCTGTCTCCGAGATGTGAATGTGCTCACAGGGGATATTTTTATTTTTTGATAAAACCATACATCTATCCAAATTGAAATTACGGACTAACCTCCCATCTATAAAATCTACATAATGGGGTTATTGGGGGGGGTTCCTACATCTGGAAAAAGGCAACATTATTAAACGGCAGTTCTCAGAATTCTTTAGATAAATACAATACATCCAACCACAAATTATTTGTGATAGAAGAGTGTGATTCATTTGCTAGAAAATACAAGGCATGCACATTTTGGCTTTTCATGATCAGCTCTAACTTGCAAATGTCATCAAAATGTGCTGAAAATCAACCTAATTTCCAAACCTTACTTATGCAAATAAAAAACAAGACCAAATTACTGGAACTCCACAGCATATTAATTTCTGCAAAATTGAAGTTTGTTTAAATGACAAGTACATTTGCAAAGTGAACAAGTAACCATTTGTGCATCCCGACTTGAGAACTGTTCTTCATTCACATGAACGATGGGCTGCTTCGGCAACGTATTCATGGGGATACACCACCAAAAAAGTTTAATAACCAACCACTGCCTACGCCTAATGGTAATGTTATTATGTTTGAAAGAGGTGATGCTGGTTCAGTCCCAGTTCCTGTATATCCACGTTCCTCAGGCACCAAAATGCCATTATTAGCTCTCCATGGCAAGTACTTGTGTCTGAAAAAGTGTACATACCGCACTGCACAATATGCATAAGGGCATAAATATTGTTATTAATTTTGTTGTTAATTCATCCAGTCTGTAATATTGCCCCAAGGAGAAGTATACAGTTGTAGTTTCCGGCATATAATAGAGGAACCTATCATAAATATTGGACTTGGTCTAATGTTAGATTTGTTTTGATGTTTAAGCTTCTCTTGCTCTGTATGGCATCTTACCATATTTGATTTAACAAGCACTCAACTGCCTGCCCTTCTTTCTCTATGGAGATAACAGACTTGGACCGTTGCAGTGTTGTATTACAGCAGGGGTGGCCGGCAACCGCATTTGGAATGGCCCACGTCCTTCCTCCATCCGCTCCCCCACACCCCCCCTGCTAGTGCACTGGACAGCACTGGATGTTGGGCCTAATTTCCCAATTTGCCTGCCGGGCCCTAGCTCCCCTCCACCACAGGGCCGGAGGCTTCCCCCCAGCCCACCAAGGTAAAATTCTTAGAGGAATTGAGCGAAAGGGGGAGTGGAATTGAGTGTCACGGTAGCTTATGACAAGATATAATGAACACCAAATATCTGGGTTGAACTGAACGAGGCTTAGATATAATAAAATATAATTTATTCCTTAAGTAAGGTGAACACAGCAATATAGTACAATTAACAGGCAAGAAGATAACATTTACTTAGGGTTGGGGAATGGAGAAGTATCCAATAGCAATTCTCCAGCAGTCCAATGACATTCAAGATGGAATCAGAAGCACAACTCCAGCAATCCAGTGACATTCAAGATGGTATCAGAAGCACAACTCCAGCAATCCAGTGACATTCAAGATGGTATCAGAAGCACAACTCCAGCACAACTAAAAACTGTAGGGTTGACACAGTTTATATACCTGTGCAACCCTATTCTTAACATTGAACACAGCCTATTGGTGAACAATTATCTGTATTCACTCTCTAATGTGGAGACACAGACTAACAGACTAACCCATGCCCTCAGGTAACAATTAGACTGGCAGAGTTTGTTGATTGACTAATCCCTAGACATTGGGTAACAATCAAGGCAGTTACTTTTTGATCACCGTGCTTAGGCTACTCAGCCGTCTGCCCTTCATGACTTATTAGCCTAGCAAATGGCGTCTGCATTTTCAGAACAGATCCAAAATAAAATACATATACACTTTAATATTTACACATATTAATAAGTTCCATTCTGGTGGGCTCAGTGGGTCAACCTTTGCCAGTTTTTAATGCCTACAGTGACTCCACATATTGGCCAAATATGAACTCTCTGCGACCTCCAGAACTGGAGATACAGAAATGCACTTTAAAACATTAAAATACATGCTTATAATGAAAACGTGGGAACAGGGGAACATACATTTTCAAGGTATAACAAGGTGCAAACCTCATCCCTGGACCGCAGTCCAGTTAACCCCTTGTCTCTCTGGTGAGGTCAGGGGATGGCCATATGGGGTGCAACCCCTTTAATACCGGGCCACCCCCTTTCTCCCTCTACATTGAGCGAAAGGGGGAGTGGAATTGAGCGAAAGGGGGAGTGGAATTGAGCGAAAGGGGGAGTGGAATTGAGCGAAAGGGGGAGTGGAATTGAGCGAAAGGGGGAGTGGAATTGAGCGAAAGGGGGAGTGGAATTGAGCGAAAGGGGGAGTGGAATTGAGTGAGATGAGGAAGGGGTTGAGTGAGAGAGTAGGAGCGGGGAAATTTAGTGAGGAAGAGGGGGGATTGACATCGAGGAGGCGGAGGGGTAGTAGCCCACCAACAAATGCCTGAAAAAAAGGTTGGCTATCACTGTATTATAACAAAGGGATTTGGCTAACAATCAAGTAATACCATATACCTCACTGTGTTAGGCCTTTAGTGATAAAGGAATCTAATTGCTGCACTTTATATGTAACATATTAGTTTACATTAAAGCAACAGTTTAAGCTGACTGTTTTTTTTATTTGCATTTAATTTTTTCCCCCTTTAATATGTTCATCAATACAATCCACACAATGATGAGTAATTAGCTATGTTACCAATCGATCCGTTCTCCTGTGATCGATCGGCGAAGATTCGGATCAGGGGTTCACTAAATGGCTGTCAGTGCAGCAGAAGAGGAACAGAGGAACAAAGATGCAAAGTTCTGTGGGGAAGATCAGGTGACCAGGCAGTCACTAGATACAATTGGTGCCCTGCTAGAGAGCGGGCAGGGCTCAAAAAGGGGTGTGCCAGAGCCTGTTTCAGAAAAGGAAGTGGATGTGACTTTGTAAATGGTTGCTATAGAAACAAAAAATACTTGTTACATTATAATACATAAAAAGTCATTCAGAGTTGTTTATGAAAAATGCCACAAGTATTTTCTCATAGTACAGAACTGATTTATTAAAAATACACATGTAGGATATTCCTTGGTGTGCAGCTTTAATGGAAACCTTCGTCTACGTCCTAAAATCAATATATGTACAATTGTGGAAAATGTCAAAATATATTTAACGCTATTTATTCTGTTATATATACAGTATCATATGTATTCTCTGTTTACCAAATGTAATATGTAATACAAAAAAAAAAAAGCGGTGCATATCGGATGTTATTGCTCAAAGTCATTTGGCTGCAAAAGTGATGTAAAAACAGCACCAAATCAATCAGAGGGAAAAATGCCACATTCTCCAAGTAGTGAGATCTTTCCAATTGGTAAAGTTCGGAATACACCTGTCCTTAACCCCTTAAGAACATAATACAACTAGCCATACATTGAACTAAATGGGTGCCACTGCACATAAGTTGAGCACTGAAAATAAAGCATCCCCATGCAAACATTTAGGCTAGGTCCCTGCTGCAGACGGTAGCGTGCGCACCTCTCATCAGCCCCTTACCTCCTACCTAGCAGGCCCCGGTGACTCCTCGCTTCCTGGCTCACTGCATACTGTGACGCGTCAGCCAGCAGGGGATACAACTGGATTGTGTTTCCGTGCGGCGATGCGTCACATGGTGCGCCAGGGAGCCAATCAGGAACATGTTTATTTTCATGTTACCAGAGATTCGCATTGCAAATAAATGAGTTTGATTACAATTATTATCGCTTCTGGGGGGGGTGAGGGGGGGGAATGGTGCAGGTTGCGTCATATCGATGCAGAGAATTGCATCTGACTGGGCTATAACGGAAGGTGTTTTTCTTTCCATTTTCAGTTTTCAGCTTGTTTTAAAAGAACAGGGAGGAAAGATGGAATCAAAACTGTAATTTGCATCGAAATGGCATTCCTTTTAGCGTGCTCATTTCGTCCTTCCTGGGTAGGAATTCTTTTCACACGGTCCCCGTGCTAATAATAAAGCAGCTGCCCTGTGCCAGCTTTCAGGAGAGCCTGATTTGGTGACATCGGGGGTTTTTTCTGCTGCAAAGCCCCCCCACCCCCGTCATGGCGGTGCCCACCCGTCCCGTTTTGGCCACGTCCCCCGCGCCTAAAAAAAGCTCCCTACAGACCGCAGATGGCGGTGAAGTGCCGTGCGCACGCCGCCAGGACGCGAGGCGGGCGTGCAGGCGCGTGCAGTGGGGCCTTAGCCTTACATGTGATGTAATAAGCAAAAGTAAGAGCATCACAACATTGTGCCTGTGGGTGCCGTGATGCGAAACCATGACATTGTCTCCTTACAAAATCTAAAGGTTGGACACTGGCTGATCATGGATGGGAGACGAAAAATCGATACATGGTATTAACAGAGTTAATTAAAGATGCAGATTAAATGGCAAGATTGAGCCGTGGAAGAAAAGGCAAGAATAACCTCGGCATAGAGATACTGACATGCAGCAGTTGTCAGTCACCTAGCAACAAGTTTCCTATCCCTGCTGTGCTCTTTAATTCAGCAAATCTGCTCAGGATGTTGGGCTGTTCTCCTGACAAAAAGCATTATGTAGTAGACTGAAGGATACAAAAATTCACTGTACACAACACTCTGCTCCCTATTGACCACTGATCCTTTCTCTCAACCCACAAAAGAGACTTGCACAATACTCTGAAAGAGAAAAGTCTCAACAGAGAAAACATTAGCTTGTAATTGAGATTGACTACACAATGAAAATGATGTTCTTTTTTAAATTCTGCTTGTTGAGGCCACACTTTTTTGTCTCCTGGCACTCAAAGCACATCCCTGCTGGGAAAAGGGGCAAATATTGAAAAAAAAATACTCAAAATTGTGCTTTTTCTTTTCATTGAAAACACACATTTCATAACAAGATGTCTGGGTCGGTCTACCAAGAACTTAAACAAGAAAAGGGAATAGAGGAACACTTCTATAGAGGGCATTTACAACAGGCCGGTTTAAAGAGCCCGAGGCACAGAAACATATAAGGATGTTTAGTCATTCATCCCCTAGACAATGGTTATAGATGAATCTGTATTTCACTAGTTAGTACACATAGCTACGCAGCTGTCAACTGGCAACATAGCAATTCTACGTACTGCATTGAAAGGGCAAGGTGTCTGGGTAAATAAGTATGTACACGATTTCCAAGATTTGAATATTATGTGGGTTAAATAGTTAAAAAGGAATATATAAACAAACAGACAATAGCTGGAAAAGAGTGTTATATCATGTTTTGCAAGGACGGGAGTACATGAAGGACTGCAAGGGGCGTACACTGACAGAGAAGACCTTTTTATGACTGATCAAAGATGAAAAGGTTTGCACACAAACTTTACAAGAGGAATTAAGAAAATTACAGTGTCATTGTTTCAAGGTGCTGTGCATTCAGCATGGTGGATTTAAGGCCATGTGATTTGCACAAACAGAGCGTGATTACATAGGAGGAGTTAAGGGTTGGGTTATTTGGTACACATGGCAATAGTATAAATTGATGTATTTATTTGCTCTATTTCTTATTCCTTCTTAAAACCATGTCATTTACCTAGTATATGTATAAAAAAAAAATCACATTCACTCTCAGACAATAATAACACATTACTGGGAAGCTCCATTTGCTGATTGTAGTTTTAAACCCACAGACCCCAACCTGTAATTGGTTAGATTAGCTGGGATATCCCGAAGACCTGTCCTGGAGGGGGGGAGGGGGGCGCTTGAGAACTGGAGTTGAGCACCCCTGAGGTAGAGAACAGCATGTGAAGTGAGACCGCATCACGAGAAAGCACGCAAACTTAGGCCTTACCAATAGTATAGGATGTCTGAGTGTTGGTTAGCTGAAGTAAGAGGGAAATGTATATATGGTCTAAATACTATTAATAATATACGGCTACACGATGGTGAGTATTGTCTATAGAATTCTTGAGAAACAAATGTATAAACGATACAAATGTTGTAATATTATTGTATGTTCAGCCTCCCCCCACCCTCCTTTTTTCTTTTTGCACCCCATGTATAAAACGCTTTAATAAAAAGTATACAACGAAAAAACAAACAAAGATGCCCAAAGCTGCTTCCAATGTGAAAAAAATACACAGTGCAACGCCTATATATTCTCTTGAAATTGAAAAAGGGTCATTTAGTTCAACCCTTTGGCCAAAGAGTCTTAAGCCTGCTGCCACTGTGGTAATGTTTGGGGTTTCTCAGAGCTTGTTGGGTAGCTGTATGCTTTAATAAAAAGAAATGTAACTGTGGGTACGCTCAACACTGACATTTTTTTTTTACTGCAGGCTGCCATCACTGATCAAGAACCCAAATGGGTTTCCATGTAATGGATCCAGTACAGCTTCCTCTATGTCTGTGAATATAATATTTGGGTGGGGGGAGTTGAGGCTGTATGTGATTATATTTTACATAACATTATTCAGCCGAAGTAAGGATGCTAACTGCAGCCTGCTGAGCTGTACCTTGGCTAAGCAAGGGTCTTAGCCAGGGCTTTGACGCCCACCTCCTATACGGCCATGTGCATTCATAGAAATATTCCAGTTATATCTTAATGAGAATATAATCTTTCCTATAATTATAGAAATATTTCTCTGACATGCAACATTTGATTTTGGAACAAAACATACAATTTACTAATCAATAAACGAAGGCTATTTAATGCACAAATGAAACTATCATGAGCAACTTTATTACTGTTCAATAATAACAGTATAAAGACTGACAAATAAAGGCGTAGATATAAGATGTATAAGACCATGTTATAGTAAATTATGTAATGACTCAATTTTTATGCAAAATTGAAGGTCAAAGTTGTATTTTTTTATGCAATTTTTCAAACTTTGTTTTTCGGGGAGAAAAAAAATACAACAGTTTTTATGCAATGTTTAAAATGCTCAAAACTACCCCCCAGTCTATCATCCCTCTGCCACGCCGGAATTACATAAGCATAACCCAATAACTGTATTAGATACCCCACGAGCATTTGACGCACCTTTATTTTCACACCTTAAAACCCTTCGGATTCAGAGAAAGTTGCACGTTTCTGCATTGAGTTTATTCCAGATTTGGTTTTGCAAGGCTTAAAAAATATTTTTTTCTCAGATTACCTTTATATGAGCCGTGTAAGGGTGATCATGTAAATCCACCAAAACTGGCCGCAAAATATGGGTTAA